>NC_084824.1:32014210-32314210 GCF_958449725.1 Rosa rugosa
CATTAATATCAATGACCTCACTTGGTCAAGCTAGAAGGATCCGAAAATCCTTCATAGTACAACTCAAAACGCAATACATAATCAAAACAAAGTGAAAAACGAACTAAAAAAGCCCAAAAGCAAATTCCAAACTAGGGAAGCAAGGAAAAAAAAGCATAGACCTACACAACCCCATGCAAGCAACTATCATGCCGCTTTGACGCCTAAGACCATCATGGTGTACATCGCCGCAAACATCACAACGAAAGCTTTCACATGGCCAATGTAGGTCAACAAACCTAACCCTCCAAGAGAAGGGTATCTTCCTCCACGACAGCCGACTCCAGAGCTGGTACAGGATTGGGCTTGTTCTGTTGACCACGAGGACGGCGCTTCTTCTTTAGCACCTTCCCCACAACAACAGAAACCTCCACCAATCCGTCACCAAAATTCATCGGCCCAACTACCAACTTCAGCCACTTCCTAGCCTCAGCCCAATCATCCTCACGTGATTTACGCAAGCCCAAAACCTTTTCTTCAATCCCCCCCCCCCCCATAACAAGGAGCACAACATCAGTGAGCCCAATTTCATTGAGCCCAGTAGCCTGTCCCACAGGCCCACACGACCCACTGTCTCTTAGCCCCACAGTCAACCCTAGTTTGAAACTAGGATTGCCCACGTTTCCCGCCAAGAAGATTGGAGCACCAGCGCCCTGAGCCTCCGCCTCCACTAGCCCAGGGCCGCCATCAGCTAGCCCCGGAGGATCCAAACCAGTTCCAGTCGACCTGGAAACCACCAGCGTCGCCATCTTCGCAGACAGAGAGTTCGCAGTCACCTGCACCGGCGTAGCAACCACCGGCGACACCAAACACTTGTACCAATCTGCACCGCCATGATAAAAGAAACCATAGTCCTTACAGATCCTATGACATCTCTCATACTGAAACTCCAGCTCTACAGACAACTCCAGCGAGAACTGAAACTCCCTCCGAGCCCAAACCCGTTGCTGCACATCGTGAATCAGACAGATTCATTGCATAGAGTCCTTCCTCTGTAATGCCACCAAATCAGTCCTAACAAAGCTCCCCAGCACATTTTCGATCCAGGTCAGAGCTCGTATGTTGCGTAAAGCAACAAGAAGACCCTTCACCGCCACCCAGACTTCTAGGGATTGCAGCGGTATCTCAGACAACGAACCTAACCCATCGTAGTCCACCAGCAACAACATTGAATTGCTATAATACCGTGGTCCATCGTAAAGGATCTGATGCTTCTCCTCATGTTCCTTGAATTGGAACACAAAGATCCCACCCTCCTCCTGATGGATCAAGACTTTCTCCTTCAGCCGCCACACCTCGGAGATCACCGTCAGGAATGATAGCACAATCACCTGTTTCTTGGACAGCAGCCGACCGCACAGGTAAAAAAAAAAAGGGTCATGAAGTGCTTCTCCGGCCCCTTCCAGGCTCACAATGACCCCCTCCGATAGGGCGAGAGTAGCAGCCGCTCCCTCCTCTGCCATCGCTCTGGCAACTCTCAATCAGTTTTTCGGCTAGAGAGGAAACCCTAGCAGAGCAAAAGTCGACTGTTCCTTGAAAGGATATCTTCCTTGGAATTATTATCTTGTAACCTCATTTCAATGAAGTTTGAAATAATAATTAAAGAACTTTGTGCGTAGCTTGGTATACAATATACCTAGACTGAGGAATTGGAGACCCTTCCAAACTCTCAGGCTCTCAGCTGCTTGGATTTCTGAAATCAATCCCAAGCGACAAAAACCCATCCATCAATATCAAGCACTCAATTGCGATAACATGACTTCAGTGAACTGAATAGGCTCCACTATCACAACTTAGAGATCGTGATAACATATTTTCCTTCATGTTGTCAAAAAGTTTAAGCCCGAAATTTCATATCATATTAGAGACGACCAAAATACTATTGTGTATACGATGTAGTCAATACTTTTTACAGCGCTGTAGTGTTGGGCCCTTGAGCTCTTTGGACCGAGTAGTCTGTTCTGCTATAGAAAAGGGACTACTTCATCAAATGAATGGAAGAACAATAGAAACAGCAGTGGTATAGAACCCGGCCCATACAAGCGAAGGCCCCAAGCATCCAAAAAGCTTTACTTTCTAAAACACATTGGTGGCCGGAAAAGAGAACCGACAAAACCTAAGAAACTTGCTTAGGAAGCTGATACACCAGCGACGACACTCCCGAAGACAGAGTTCAAACCTATCCTATCAGTAAATGGGTATGTGAAACAAATTAGCTTATTCCTCTGCTGCGTTTTCTTCTGCTTTACCATGCATGATAGTGTGTATATGAATTCATGATGATATCATTATGTAGTGGAAGACGATCGTCTTACGATTAAGAGACCCTATTTCGTTATACCAAGACTATTGCTCTTTCTTGTTTTGGCCTTTTCATCTCTGCAGACTACTTAAGTCTGTTTGGGTGATGGACTTTTGAGTTCTGACCTGTGTGAAGAAATGGGAAATGGGACATGTGTTCCGGAAATCATGAAATTTATATCAAGACTAGCAGGTTGGCTAAAGAATGTACTTCTTTGGGAGGTATGAGAAATCCTTCCTTTACTTACATTGAAACATTTACATTACCTAGACCTACGCTCGAATGGGGATTCCCATTATTTTTTTCCAAATTTCTTTGTGCAAAGTATTTAAGATTATAATCTCAATGTAGGATTAGGAAGCTTCTAATATAAGGATAGAAGACATAAAACATGAAAACATAACAATGGAGATGCACAAACCAAAGGCTTGCACAAGCTCCTAAGACCATCTCCAACAGATAGGTCTTTTGCCAGATGGACAAGGCAACGATAGGAAATGACATAGCAACTCAACTTCAATAGATCTGTCAAATCCTACGTAATCCTACGTGGATTTGACATATCAAACCAATCTGTCAAATTTGACAGATCCAAACCCCTATGTCTTTTCTTTTTTTATTCTTTCTCTCTCATTCTCTCTCGTCTCTCTCTCTTTCTTCTTACCCAGAATCATACCCATAACCAGACTTCCAGTGTGATAGCAGCCTTCAAAACTTGTTCTTAGAAAACCCATGCCAAATCAAATTTCCCCAATCTCAATAAGCTTCTAAACTTGTACAACAGATTCGAGTTTTGAAAGGCCATTTTGATTGCAACAAATCCAGTTTATTGCAATGATCGATTTGTAAGAAACCCAGTTCTTTGCAGCTGTTGAAACCCAGTTCTTTGACCCAATTGCTTAAACCCAAGCAAATACAATCTGATCCAATAAAATCACCAATTAGAACAACTTCTTAGAACACCCAGATTCATCATTCTCAGCCTAGTAGGAAAAAGCAATCAATCTCAGTAAGTATAAGAATAGTTCATCCTAGTGGGAAGGAAGATAGAGGAAGAAAGTAGAAACAGAAGGGGATATGTCGATCTCTCTCACTCTCACTCTCTCACATCCTACCCAGACCAAAGCAACTCATAAAAAACCTTCATGAATCCTTCTGGGCTTTGATGGAATGGCAATTTGAGATCTGGAATTCGTGAAGGCGTAGAACATAAAGCTGAGAATCAAGCAGATTTTGATTGATCTGGTCTTTGATTGATCAATAATTTGGGAAGAATAGTCGGGTACCACGTAATGTACTAAAAGCACGGGTAAGCCGCAGCATACTGAGGACAATACCAAAGTATGTATACTCAAAGTAAGCACCCTTCCTAAGAGTATAATAGTGCACTATCTGTAGGGACTAGGGCCCAGGCTAACTCCTCATAACACCAAAACACCTTTACCAGTAATTCACTTAAGCACGGGGTAGTAGTAATTACCCGGCTTCACAACTGTACTTATCAGACATAATCAAATCCACAAAATACAATCTTTCTAAATTCTAGATCGTATATATGTATATGTACACCCACATAAAGAGACATATTATTTCAAGACAAATCTTTATTTCTTAAAATAATTTCCACACATTCACAATTAAACATAAATCTTTGAATTTCTGTTCGTAAATGAACCATGTGGGATTTACTCACAACAATATCAATTATCATAAATATTCATGGCAAATAATTGTTTCAACCAAGTATATAAATGAAATCATCGAAAATCCACATATCTCAATGTCAAACCATTCCGTATATATATATATATATATATATATATATATATATATATATACACACACACACGTAATTATCCGCTCAGGGACGATCACTAATACCAACTATATATATATATATATACACGTAATTATCCGCTCAGGGACGATCACTAATACCAACTATAGTTCAAGCATAAAAATCGTGAAATTCATTTTACTTAACTATGGACCGTAGATGATCAAGTCCATATAATTTAAAACAATTATTTATTCCATAAATATTTTCACACAATTGTGACAAAATAAAGTAATTAAATGTACTGGGTTCGTAATATGAACCACGTGAGGTTTACTCACCTCTAATCCAGCTACGTCCTCTTAATAGCTCAAACAACAATAATGATCTTAACTTAGCCAACAACTCATAAACGTACTTAAACGATGATCCAACGGTCAGATCGAATTTAAATGATGATCCAACGGTCGGATCGAAATTAAATGATTATCCAACGGTCGGATCCTCACATATCGCCTTTAGGATCATCCTTCTAAATTATCACGAAGATCCAACGGTTAGATCTTCGCCCATGACCACACAAAGTCATCGGGACAGTCATACGATCAACATATCAAAACTACAAGTCCATCGGACGGTCCAATCTTCACAGATCATAAATCGAACGATTCGAAATCGATCGAAACGTAAAAATTCATAACTTAATCATACGATATCCAAAAATTGCGTATAATATATCGAAATGATCGTATTGTAATATAGAATCTAAAAATGCACAGAAACTGAACTTGTAACCCCCGGAGGTGGCCGGAAAGGGCCGCCGGAGTTAGGGGCAGAGCCGCCGCCGACCACCACCAATAGTGTCGAGGCCAGGCTGCTCCTCTTCATCTCATCAAGCTTAACAACTTTACTAACTAGCATGAAGTCTGAAAACGAAAGGAAGTGGTCAGAAATTACCTAGAACAGTTGAGTTTGGCCGGAAAATTTCCAGAAACCGGCGAAGCTCCGATCAACGTAAAAAATTCATCACCTTGGCCCGATCCTTCGTAAGGATTGTTTAGAAGCTCAAGGCTAGTTCAACAAGCCAAGAATATTGAAGATTGGTGGCCGGAAACTCGAGATATCGGCGTTGACTCAAAATCAAACTCAAATCGGTTTGGAGCTCCTCCGCCGCGTAGCCGCCGTTTGGGGAGGAAAGGAGACCACCAGTCTACTCATGGGAATGAGGCGAACTGGTCTGGCCTTTGTTTCAAGTGAAAAGCTCGCCTGAGGAGGGAGAAATCGCCCGGAGAAGTTGGAGGCTATTTCCGGCCGAAAGAGGGAGAGTTTCGTCGGTTTTCCAAAATGGGAAACTGAATTTATTTTAGGAAATTTCTAAAAATGGAAGCTTTATACCAAATTGGAAACTTTTTCAAAAAATCATAATTAATTCTTACGAACTCCGATTTTCGCATTCCACATGTCCACGAACTCGTATCGACGCACTCTACAACTTTCGTGAAGGAAGTTTTCCCAAATTCCCAATGTATAAAAAGTTAAATCCTTTGACCCCCCCTAAAACGTTCAGCTTTTCGAATAAACATTGTTCGAACTAATTCCACAACCTCTCCAAGTTTCGTATTCATGCTTATGACCACGAAATCATTTCCAAAAGCTCATCAAAAATTAATTTGAATTTTCGGGGTATTACATGCCCAGATGACGCATCGGAGGGGACTGCCGACCGGATTTAGGGCACTGCCGACTAACCACAGGTAGTTAGGGGGGACTGCCGACTAACTACCTCATCTGGAGGGGACTGCCGACCAGATGACTCACCGGAGGGGACTGCCGACCAGACTATTACCTAGAGGGGACTGCCGACTAGGTAATGTACGGATGCGCCGAAAATAGTCTCCTTACCGACTCCTTTAAATTCTTTTCTTTCCGTGAAAACCACATTTACTCAAATAACATTCCATTATAAATTGAATACCATGCTGCATGCATTATTTAAATAAAATAAAAGTCCACTCACAGGTGAGTCTCGCAGCTAATCCTGCTGCCTGCCCGTGTTTTCCTCGCTCGAGGGCTCAGTACGTCCTGTAATAATTGGCAGGATAAAATTAACCTCAATAGGGAATTAATCTACGAAACAAAGCTGAATCCCTCGAACATTAATACTCAATACACAAAAATTCTTCTAACAACCAATTTTCCAATTTAGGATTCAATTCTTGAATTCCGGAATTTTCTCAATGATTTCAACGTCCTAGAAATTCACGTACTCCCTCAACATCTCAACCAAACTTATTCAATATTTTTTAAAAAAAAATTGCCTTTCAAAACTTCCAAATTCTCTCTTAGTGTTCTTGACCCATTTTCACTTCTCCAATCCTCCAATAATTTCATCTCAAATTTCTCAACAAAATAATTCAATTCCGCAGTATTACTAATAGCATTTAACGAAGAGACTTAACCCATAAAATTTATAAACTAAAATATTTAAAACAACCATATCCAACATCAAATTTCCAATAAATCTCAAAACAAACAACCTCAAGTCTGAAACATAACTCCAAGATTAAATTAATAGGTGTTGGAGGGGCTGACAGAGCCTGCTCACCACCACCACCACCAGCGGTGCATGGCTTCACGCACCACCCCACCAATCTCCCAAATCCGGCCAAAACATCAAGCTCAAAATAATCTCCACAACTAACCCAACAATTTCTATACCTGCAACAACCAACAATTTCCAACGATTTGGCTGGAAAATCCAAAACAAAAACCAAGAATTCGTCAGTTACTGTTCATGTCACTGTTCACATTCTCAAACACCTTCAATTCTTCCTCCACCGGTCGATTCAAGCTGCAATAAGCATACCCACAAGATCAGTGTTCTTCCAACAACAAGATTCACCAAGGTTTCCAGCCGAAATCGCCGGAAACCAAAAACCCAACCAAGAAATCGAAAATTTTCGGTTTTTCTCTACTCTTCGATTTGCTTCAATCCAAGCCTAATCACCTAAAATCCTTACCTGAGATGGAGGAGAAGGAAAAGAGGAAGCTTCGATGGCCGGCGACGAGTCCAACTAGGGTCCGGCTACGGTGATTTCGCCGGAATTTGGGTCCGGTCCGAGGAGAAGAGAAAAGAAAGGGGAGGGGCTGGAGGCCTCTGTCCCGATTTTCACTCTCTCTCTCCTCATTTATTCACTTCCCCCAAAATAAAATAAAATAAACATTTAAACTAAAACTATAATTAGTAAATTTCAATTATTCAATCACAACTTTCCCGTAGTAACTTCGATTTGAACAAACTACGTGTCCACGAATTCGATTTTTCGTATACTACGACATTCTCAAAGAAATTTCCTAATTTACCGGACTAAAGAAAAAGTCACTCTTCGGTCAACCACGATAAAATGTAACTAGTAAAAACTTTAAGGTACGGGGCATTACAGTTTTTCCGTCAATTACTTGTACTGGTATGTGATCAGTAACCAACTGATCGACTATATGCATGTAGCAAAACGAACCGGCCTTATAGCATGGATAGTTAGGGCAACTCCAACAATGGGATTGCTATCCCATTTTTCAGACCCAAATAGAACTTGGGCTCTCCAACAATGGTTTTTAAGGGGGGGTTAGTCTCAAAAAAATGAGACCAAGTGTTAAACCAAGTCTCATATATGTGCCAATTCCATAACCAACTCCATCTTGCAACTGCAAGCCCAATAGGTCATGGGCTAGGTCAGCTGAAAAAGAAAGAAATCGCGGAAGTGACTACAGGCTAGGAGATGCGTTGATGAGAAGCAAAAAGCGCTAGCTGTGGAGGAACGCGCGCTTGCAGCCCTTGGAGAGACAAAAGACTGATGCGTGGGCCCAATCTACCTTGCTTGGAGCAGTGATTGGCTAGATTGATGGTCCAGATTCCTTATTGAGTTTGAAAATTGACGGTGCAGATGGAATAATAATCTTATTTACTACTAGATTATTCAACGATTATCTAATTAACAGCCCATATTTGTCGGAAAAAAATAATTGACGGCTTCTATTAATTCAAGGCTTATAAATTCAAATTGTATCCAAAAAAATAAAATAGAATAAAAACCATAAAATTGAAGAAAAAATCTAACCTTTGGAGCAGTAATTGAGGGAAAAAAATATACTCATAAACAATATTATATTTCGAATAAGAAATATTGAAAATAGCACCTTCATATAACACCTCATTGTTGGAGATGAAAATTAGATGTTATATGAATAGTGCAACAATGAGGTGCCAAAATGAGAATAGCTCCCCCAAATGACACTTCATTAATTGTTAGAGTTGCCCTAAAACAAACTTACTGAATCCCTCAGTTTTGCTCACTATTTCTTCACAGTTGGTCTCTATATTTCACAAACAAGTGAAATATAATTAACCTACCTGATGAGGAGTCAAGAGTGGACTTACAAACTTGTAAAACGGGCTGAGGATTTGGATATATATTCGGATAAAGAATCTGGAGAATCTGCTCACCAAATTGATTTTGAGGTACAATCTATCTAATTTTTTATTTGGAAAGTAAAGTGTGTTGTAGTTGCAGAATGCTGGACTATGAAATAATTTAATGAAGGAATTGCAATGCTAATTGACTTCAACTTTTATTTTATATATATATATATATATACAGATCCTATCTAGAGCGATGCCTCGCTCTGAAATTTCATAGCGAGGTTAGGGTTTAGGGTCACTTTTCGGTCGCATATCCATATCTCGATTTTAGGTACTAATGTATAGATCATCTCTGCAAAATTTCAGTCAAATTGATGGTCGTTAAGGCATTGATAACTGCCTTAAAGCTAGTACGGTTCAGGTTGGATAGATTTAGTTCGTTCATTGGTTTGAACGAGTTAGATGCCTTATAGGTCATCAATTTGGCTGAAATTTTGCAGAGATGATCTATACATTAGTACCTAAAAACTGAACGGTCGAGATGTGGATATGAGACAGAAAAGTGATCCTAAACTCTAACCTCGCTCTGAATAGGATCTGTATATATATATATATATAGCAGGCCGGTTCTGAAGAGGACGTCCGCAACCCAGAAAAAGTGCAGACGTCCCTCCTCCAGCGTAGAGAAGGCGGCGATGGCTGCGGTGTGGTTGCCGGACGAACCCTCTGGACATCCCAAACCAGTTTGCAGTCGGGTGGACTCGCCGGCTACCACTTTCCAGTCGACCTTGATCGGACTACCATTTTGCAGTCGACCACGCTGCCCAGACCTCCGACCTCGATCTCTTGGCTTTCGTCTTCACTGCAAATTGGTCTGGGATGCCCTTGGCCTCCGTCCGGCAAGAGGCGAGTCGCCGTCGGAACTTGATCGTGGAGAAATCCCGGACATCCGCACTTTTTCTGGGTTGCGGACGTCCTCTTTGGAACGGCTCCGATATATATAGACACACACACACTGAAATTCCAACAAGAAATTACATGTGCTTTGCGTGGTTTAGTTAAGATATTACTGAAAGTCTCATTTCAATGAAAAGCTCATTTCTTAATTAATCAGAGTCTTGAATTCAAGTGATCAATATCAAAGCGAGCTGCTTCCCAGTGGAGTGTTTTTATACGCACAACTATAGTGATCAATATTGACTGTTGATGCGTAACGTATTTCCTAAGTTCTTGACTATGTGCCAGGTTCAAATAGTGTTGAGAGTTATCACCCGGTGTGTTCCTACTTTACACATTACCAGGCGAGAAAGTCTTATTTTCGTTTATAGGAAACTAGATTCTCATCTTTGGATAGGATTTGATTCTTATTAAACTGGATGTTAGCTATATTTAAAGATGATTTTGGTTTGACTTGGGATATATATTTCATACTGGGATGGTGATTTGAAATGGATATTTCAACATCAAAGAAATTTCGCAATAGATTCCATACATAGAATAAGTCACACTTAACTTAGACCAGAGAGAGAGAGAGATCATGCAAACTTCAATTATACAACCGTACAGTTTCAAATGATCCACGACAACGAAACATCTTGAGATGAAACTATATTGCTGTATATAATGAAGCTCAAGTTTTTATCTGTTTTAGGTGGTAATGGTTACCATCTTCATTAGAATTTGGTGGTATTACTTATACAACCTCAATTGCTCATACAATATTTTAGTCCTGTTTAGGACATGTAGGGTTTGCAAAAATCCACCATGAAGCCAAAACATCGGTTTCATCAAATGTATACCTATTAATTAACCAATCTTGTTATGAACTTGAAAAGACTTGCAAACTTGTGAAATGGGTTGAGGACTATGAATTTGGAAAAAAAAATTGAGTTATATTTTAATATTGAATATTACTTGCTCGTAGCTTTCTATAAATTCCATCAGATGTATTCAATAATAGCCATCCACAACAAAGCAAACCTTAATTATGGATAGTTCTGCAAACTTTCCCAACCCTGTCTATCATATCAATATTGCTTTCTGTTTCCTCCTTTTGTTTTTAGCCTCTTCATGTCTAAACACTAGTAAACAACTCTGCTTGGGAGATGATCTTCCAGTTGTGAAATGCATTGACAAAGAGAGAAGCGCGCTTCTCACCTTCAAGGCAGATCTTATCGATGTTTCGGGTAGGCTATCATCTTGGAAGGGTCAAAATAGTTGTCAATGGAAAGGGATTTCATGCAACAACCGCACTGGTCATGTTGAAAAGATGGACCTCCGCAATACAAGTCCAGCTCCATCTATTGATGCTGAAGACTGGGAGTTGGAGGCTTATTATGAGTCCTTTTTGGGGGGTAAGATAAATCCTTCTTTGCTTAGCTTGAAATATCTGAGTTACCTAGACTTGAGCTCGAATGACTTTCAAGGGCTTCAAATTCCCAAGTTCTTTGGTCAGCTTAAAAGTCTGAAGTATCTCAATGTCTCATCTTCATCATTTGAGGGACAGATTCCACCTCATCTTGGTAACCTATCAAACTTGAACTATCTTGACCTCAGTGCTGACTATTTATTGAAAATTTCTTCCACAAATTTGAATTGGCTTTCTCATCTCTCCTCTCTAAAATACCTCAGTCTGAATGAAGTGGACCTTAGCAATGCCGGAGCCAGTTGGCTACATGTTGTTAACATGCTTCCTTCCATGCTAGAGTTACACTTGTCTAGATGCAACATTGAAAGCCTTCCACTTTCACTTCACACCATGAACCTCACATCACTTTTGATCCTTGATATGTCATTCAATGATTTTAAGTTTCCATTTCCAAAGTGGGTCCTTAATCTAACTAGCCTCAGAGAACTTCACCTGGCCATGAATTCTTTTAGCGGTCCCTTTCCCAATGATTTCGTTAACCTGAAATCGTTGGAAGAACTTGATTTATCTCTTAATGGCCTTCACGGTCGAATTCCCAAACTTTTTGGAAATCTTTGCAACCTAAAGACCTTAATTCTTGCGGACAACGCATTTGATCAGGGTATTCTGGAGTTTTTGGATGGTTTATCAGGTTGTGCAAATAACAAGTTGGAGTCACTAGACTTGTCTCGTAATAAGCTGGTAGGCGAATTGCCTGCCTCCTTAGGGATGCTCCCCCATTTGCAGTACCTTAACCTCTTTGATAATCATTTGAATGGATCCATTCCAAAAAGTTTGGGAGGACTCTCTGAGCTAGTTCATCTAGACCTGTCGGAGAACTCATTGGCAGGCTTTTTAACTGAAGCCCATTTCATAGATCTCACAAAATTAAAATACATTGCGCTGGGCAACAGAAGTAACCGCAACCTGCTAACTTCCATCATTTTCAATGTGGCTTATGAGTGGGTTCCTCCTTTCAAGCTTGACACCATTGCCATCAAGAACTGTCAAGTAGGTCCTGCCTTTTCACTATGGCTTCTCTCTCAAACTGAACTAGTATATGTCACTCTTAGCAATACAGGAATCTCGGATTCCATACCAGAGGAATGGTTCGTGAAAATATCTTCCCAAGTCCAATATTTGGATTTATCTCACAACCAAATTCGTGGAAAGCTTCCAGTCCAACTGATAGGTCCAAATTTAGTGACTCTAGATTTGAGACATAATCAATTCCACGGCTCACTCCCGCTTTGGTTGTGTAAGGAGGCTTACTACCTAAATCTTGCTAGCAATTCATTTTCCGGGCCAATTCCGTTAACTTTTGACCAACATTTTCCAAAATTGCAACAACTGCATCTCTATGAAAATAATTTGAATGGCACGATTCCATCCTCTGTTTGCAATATGCAGAAGTTGTTAATCTTTTCTCTAAGAAGCAACAACATTTCTGGAGATTTCCCTCAAGCATGGAGTATGTGGGGTGACATATACATTGTTGATGTTGGAGACAATCATCTCTCAGGGAATATTCCCAGTTCAATGGGTATCCCAAATTCACTTTTCATGTTGTCGATGAAGAACAACAAATTCGATGGTGAAATCCCTATGGCCTTGGGAAATTGCACCAACCTGAGGAGTATTGATCTTGGTGGTAATAGATTTACTGGAAACCTACCTTCATGGATAGGAACAAATGTATCCAAGGCGTTCATCTTACGACTGCCATCCAATTATCTAAGTGGACATATTCCCCAGCAATTGTGCAATCTTAACTACCTTCACCTCCTAGATCTTGGTCGTAACCACCTCTCAGGTACTATACCAAAGTGTTTGAATAATATGACTGCTCTAACAGATGTCAAGTTCAATGTTTATGCCTTATATCATGAGTATGAACAACAAATAATGGTGACCAAAGGAAGAGAACTCCAGTATAACACGACTCTGATGTGGGTAAAAAGCATAGATCTTTCCTCAAATAGTTTGGAAGGTGAAATCCCTGAAGAAATATGCGGTCTCTTTGCATTGGTTATCTTGAACCTGTCGATGAATCATCTAAGTGGAAATATTCCCTCGAAGATTGGAAACTTGCGGTCACTCGAATTCCTTGATCTCTCAGTCAACCACCTTTCAGGACGAATTCCTCAAAGTATTTCATCTTTAACCTATTTGTCTCACTTGAATTTGTCTTACAACGACTTGAGCGGAAGAATTCCTTTGGGCAACCAACTTCAAGCACTTGATGATTCAACCAATATTTATGGGGGCAATCCATCACTTTGTGGGGTTCCCCTTTTAAATAAGTGCTCAGGAGATGACACACCTCCACAACCCACTTTTCCTCGAGGGAAAAGACATGAAGATGATAAAAAGTTTGGTTTTTACGTCAGCGCAGTGCTTGGCTTTATCATAGGCTTTTGGGGTGTTTGTGGCACATTACTCATAAAGAAGTCGTGGAGGTATGCCTACTTTCAGTTCTTTGATAGCATCTACGATAAGGTAGCAGTGGCAGTTGCATTGAAAATGGCTCATTTCCAAAGGAAAATTTGATTGAAAGAAAGAAAATAAGTAAATTAGTGTTAAACTTAGCTATGTTATAATTTTCCTTTCTCTATCTTGTAATGTGTAATATTTGATGTACTTTGTTTACATTTTCGCCTAATGGAATTTTGTTTTTGTTTTTGTTTTTGTTTTTGAGAATGTGGTCTAGTGGACTTGAATTGTAAGCATTGACAAATAAAAAAGAAAAAAGAAAAAGAGTTGTGCTTTTTGGAGGAGTAAGGATGTTAACCCCGCTCCTTGCTCCTTCCTCCTCTGTGGGCATTTTCATTTTTGTTTTCAATAAATAAGGAAGATGAGCATACCTCTTCGTACTCGCCCATTGGATTATCATTTTGGCGACTAAAGAGTTTAAACCTGAGTACAGGGATTAATTTTTATTTGATGATCTGTATTCTCTATAATATTTAGGTGAGCCTTAGGTGATTTTTTTTTTTAAAATAGATAATTTCATTACTTATCCATGACTAAAAAGCACATACATCAATTATTGTCTTGTTCCATAATCTGTTAAGGCACAAGCCGCCAAACAAATTGACAGGTAATTCTCATTGCAAACAAAATGAACTCACCTATTCTAAACAAGGGACAAACAAGAGAAGATCGTAAGCTAGTGAATGATACATGACTCGAAACAACTAAACAAGTAAGTTCGCCTAGAGACCTCAATTGGTATACAAAAATACTAGTAAATTGCAAAGAGCCTCCCATGAATGTAAGATCCATAAGGTTACAAAATGCAATAAGCCAAAAACAAGCTCAAGCCACCAATCCATTGTCTTGAGCCTACACTTGGATAACCCACCACATTCGAACTAAGGCCCAACGACCCAATTGCCCTTGAATATGATCGGAGACTACTCTCCCGGTGGCGGAGACTACTCTCCCGGTGGCGGAGACACCACCAAAATCCGGCGTAGCAAAAATTCAGATCAGTAAAACCTGGGTCCAAACCCAGATTTTCCAAAGGTTTGTGAAATGCACCGCTTCAAGCCCCTCAATTGGGCTCAAATTTGGGCTTAAAACCAGCCCAAACAAAACACCACCCACACTGATCTGGACACCCAAGATCAGGGCACCCAAACTCAGTGCTTGGCCAATACCGTCATTGACGTCCGCTACAACCCTGACCATTGTAAACATCGAGGCCGGGACCAGCCAGGCAACATCGCCGCCACCAACAGAAGCTGGACAACTAATTTGTCGCCAGAACTCGCCGTCAACATCAGCCATAGAAGCAACACCGCCATCGAAGGTCAGCCAAGCCCGACGGTTAAGCCATACCTTCCACACAGTGGACCTTAAAGAAAAGGAAGTCGAAAATATCAAAAGAACAACAAGGGCCCTAAAGATTGCCATCAAGCGTCGAATAGATCGTTGATGGCGTCCACGGTAGATCAGTGAGAAACACCAATAGCGGGAGGGCGGCCGGAGCCGCATAGGGTTTGGTGTCACTTGTACTGTTGTTTATATATGTGAGCCTTAGGTGTTAAGTGTATGCAACTATAATATTCTATACGTAGAATTCACTTTTGTTGGGCCAAGTGTGACAGGTTATTTCGTAATATTGCAACATCAATGAAATTACCGCTTCTTGTAAAAAAGAAACTCTACTCATCCTTTAGATAAACTCTACGCCCATTGGAAGCTGAGGTGTGTAGAGCTGGTCTTTTTCTTGATATTCACCAAGGTTGGTTGGAAGTAGATATAGAAAGCGACTCTGCCTTGTTGATTACTGCATTTCAGACCGTATTAGGGAACAAGTTATAAGAGTTTTTATGGGTAAGTGGGAAAAAAATAAATGGGTGGTGTAAGAGGAAATTTTTTTTCTAGAATTAGTGAAAAGGACAAAACCCCCTATATTAAATCAAACTAACCATACAACAAAGTAGAGAAGCATAAATATGAAAGATTAGAGTATGTAGATTTTGTTAGCAACTTCCAAAACTACCAAACCGCGAAAGAAGGTGTGCATAAGTACATTTTTGGATTTTTCCACAGTATTTATATAAATTTTTGTAATTCAATGTTTTGTATATTTGTTTGACATTTTATTGTAGTATTTATAATCTTTACACAAAAATCCTATGATAAAATTGAATTTTTGTCAAATCAAATCAACACTGCCTTTTAGGTTTTCAACATAGAAAAGTACATATAAGAAGAAACTCCTGAAGATATCACAGATTAATAAAAAAACCAGTTGAGAAAGCTGCATATACTAATAACAAAAAATATCGAAATCAGCTACCAAAAAATCAAAATTCGAAAGGACTTGGGGCAAAAAAAAGAGATGTAGACAGGGGCGGCCCTGAGGGTGTTCAAATGGAGCAGCCGCACAAGGCCTCCGGTTTTCGAAGGCCTCTGAATTCAATTTTGTAATGGCTTTAGATAAATATATAGGTCAAGAATGTTGAGAGTTATTGAATTATTGTTCAGTTCAGTTGGCCACTTTACCTTAAGTTGTTAGGCTTGATTGGTCTTGGGTTCAAAACCCATGGGTGCTTAGCTCTGTTTAATTTTTCTTTGCCTATTTTGTGATCTTCTCTCTTCTTTTAATACATATTTTTTTTTCTTTTCATTCCTAAGGCCTCTCAACTTTCTTCTTCGATCTTCTGTTATGTTTCTTGACTCTCTTTTTTTCTCTATTTTTCCTTGTTGATGTTTTTAGGCGTCCACTATTTTCTTCTTCTATTTATACCAATCATTTTTTCTTAGTTCTTCTAATTGAGATCGTGATTAATAAGGCATCATTTAAATTTTCGCACTAGGCCTCTTAATTTTCAGGACTGGCCCTGGATGTAGATAGAGAAATTAGTATGTCTTTGCCTTAGTAGTATCTTCACTAAAAGTCAACTTTAAACTTGCATATACTACAGAGAGCCCTAAAAGCATTGTCAAAGTCATAGTCCTCCGTTGATAGTCTGATGAACAACCTATTATAAAAAGAAAGTCAAAGAAAAGTTCAACTTAAAATGACTTAAAATTATGACAACGCTTGGGAGCATGAACAGATATTTGTTGTTAGTGCAAAAACTGTTTTGTAATTGGCATTTCCTAGCTTATTATCTAAGACTCTCTTGTATCTAGTTTTAGCTTCTGTCTCTTTGATCTTCAGAATAATGTTGTGCTTCAAGTGCTATGGATCTTCCCTCCTCAACATCATCAGGTATAAATTGCATTCATATTGCTTGCGGTTTTAGGATTGAAGGTTCTTATCTATCCTAGATTAGGATGAGACTTGCTTTTCAATCCTGTGTGTCTAAGCTGAGCTGGCAGTTTGTTTTAAGCTTGCTTTATTTAATGTGTCTAATCTTAAACAAGTGAGTTATCTTTATTACACATACCCAGTCAGCCCTAGCTCGAGTCTTTCCATATAAATAGGTTCTCACACTCAGCTAGCCACACACTTGCATCTAGAGAGCACTGTTCCTTATCGTTTTCTCTGATCCTCATATTTCTCCTATAATGCACTGAGCCAAAAATCTTCCTTAAGAGTGTCTTGGTAAGCTGTTCCATGTCTAGCTTCCAAAGGATTGTCAAACCCAGAAAACCATACCTTTAAAACACCATATGTGTATGTCTTCTTGTCTGTTGCATACATGTCCTTGTGCCTTGAGATGATTGACGACTTTGTGGGAGTTGTGCCATCTGAAGATTGATGAAGGAGTTTCAAGTTCAGCTTGTGAAGTCAGTAGCAAAGCAAAGACAGAGCTGCTTTCTAGATTGGGTCCAGGTAGATTGAGCGTTTGTAAGTTCTTTATGTACTGATTTCTTTAGTGGATTTGTTACCTGCATAGTGCCCGCAGTTGTTTCCCTTCTCTAAGGGTTTTACTGCGTCAACAGATTTGGTGTCTGTGTGTGATGTTTTTAGCTTCTGTTGATGGTTTGGTAATTTGAGAAGGTCATAACCTTGTTGCAATTTGATTAGTGGTTTCGATTAGGATTGAAGTTATTCTGCAATCCAAATTTAGGATTGAAACCACTCTGGAATCCTAAATCATAAGTTGAAGTTGTTGGCCAGATTTCTTATCACTTTAAATAGTGGAATAAGTACCCATTCTGTAATTACATTTGTCTAGTGATGAAATCAGATATTGAAGATGAACCAATGACCTTTGTGCTCTATCGATGTCTTGATCAATCTCATCCATCATTTGGTGTTCATGATCAATAAGTTGCTGATTTGTCATACCTGCAAAATTTGAAGATAATGTTCAATTCCGAATAATAAATGACCCTAAAATACCCATAAATTCAGTTAACCCCAAATGAATTGTGAGAGGAGGTTCCAATCACATGCATGAGAGCCTTTGGATCGATCAATATCTAGATGCCTTAATCCTAAACCAATTCGTCGAACAAAATGATTTAAAGCCTCTGTTCAAGACAAATCAGAGAAACAATCCAAAACTCCCAGTTGAAATCCGCAGAAGCAGAAAAGTACAATCAACCAAAGATCGTAACGACACTACACCAAAAACTGCATCACACGACGGCGAAAAAACGTTGTGTGATTTGGAGACTCACCGTCGTCTATCTCGATGTTGTCTGATGAAAACTCAGACGACGGTGAATTCACCGTTGTGTGAGATGCAATCAGTCGACATATATTCATTTGCACCGTTGTCCCAGAACTCGACAGATGCCAGGCGCAACCATGTGCAGCAGTCATGCGCAGCAGTTCACACAACAGAACTTGTTTTTATGCCGTTGTGGGTTAAGATTCTCATACAACGTTTTTTTTAATTATTCTGTTGTGTGATTTAAACTGGGACAACTGAGTTCTAGCCTTTTCTGTTGTATGAGATTAAAACTAAATGACGTTAGTTATTAAAATCCATTGTGTGATATATATAATTGCGTTGTGTGAATACCCAAATTTTGAATGGATATAAATTAATAGTGAACAATTGGAATACAAATTGAATACAAACCATCAAATGATCAACATTTGTACCAAAGTCATTGGGATACATCAATTCATCAAATATTGAATTTAAGGAACATTAATGCTAAAGCATTCATACATTGGATAGACTAAAAAGCATTTAAGTTTCCTGGTTAAGTTTTACACGATGAAACAAAATATAGCTTGCTGCATTAATGCTTGGTACTCCACGCTCGATCTCCCAAAGACTCTTTATGCAACATTCCACCATATAGTTCCTGACACAATTAACAAATGCAATGAACAAGAGGGATAATGCCTTACTATGTACATAATATACAAGCATTTTAGAATTAAACAATTTATAATATACAAGCAAGAAAGAAACAGAGAGTGACCTTCTGGGGCATAACAGCAAAAAACACATAAACCTCGCCTTCAAAAGAGAGAGTGAGCTCACTAGTCCACGACAACAAGAACTCGTGCCCCAGACTTCCACCTTATTACCAGCAATGATGTTGTCCCATTTATTCACAGCAAGTCTCAACCACTTGGCCAAGCTTGTAGCAGATGATCAAATCCAACAAATATATACCAACCAAAAGTAAATGCAATTATGACTATATAGAAACCCCTAGCAAGATTGACCGATGCTTCTAGCTCTTTAAGCACTTGTTGGCACTGCAATTTGTTTGCACCAGATATTATTTTAAAAGGAACGCTGAACACCATACTATGCTCAGAGCATTACAAAACTATAAAGATATTGAGAAAATCTGGTAAATATTTCTTCCAGTGACCATTATCTCTTACTAATCACCAATTTTTTTTTTTTAAAAGTGCACGTTTTATTACTTTTAATAGCATGAAGGTTTACTTTGTTAACTAGGCTAGAGCATACTACTTCCACTAACCTCTATCTTTATTTTATTAAAGTGCAATCCAAGAAAAATTACATATGATGACCATGATGCTTGCACTATGTGAGCAGACTCTGTAAAACTCACTTGGCGAATTGCATTGTCCCCTCAGAAGCCAGTTCATCGTGTTTAGCATTAACTGCCAAGTACAAATGGCCGATGCTAGGGACAAGCGGATTATCTGCTCAAAGATGAATATCAGTACGAGCAACAGATCATTTGGAGTTGGTGCTAAACATTACCAAAATAGTACTCGAGGTGATCTGTTCCCCCACTTGGTTTGTTACTTCATGCCACTTTATCTCAAATTTCTCCAGAGCAATGCTGTCTGAAGGCCAAAAGTAGTGCTCCTGTATTTTTAAGCAGGTAAAAGTTTAACCACCTGATTTCTTATGTATAAGTAACATAAATACCAGAGGAACAACAAATTCTTCAAAAGAAAAAAATAATTTCACCTTGACCTTGAATTGTAAAGTAAGATACAGATTTGCAAATACATTGATGTGTTATTGATCAATATCCATCAAATATTATAATAACCACTAAAAGATGACCGGAAAGAGCTGCACCATGTCACCATCAGTATATGAATCTATTATTACATACTTAAGGCACTTATGCAAACTATTAAACTTATAGTCAGCATCGATTTTAAAATAACGAAAAGTAATTACTAACACTTTCACCCTCACTTGTTCCTTAGATATTTCATTTTAAGCTATAACACATTTCAATCAGAACATTCTCATAGTGCTCATTCAATTTGGCAACAAACTTTTGGAAGATCTCCTACTGCACACAATCCTGCATGAGGAATTTTAATTGGAAGATCTCCTACTTATGTGTTTGCAGTAATTTTAATTTCTTCATGTACTGCAGCACTCCTACATCTGCAGTCCTAGGAATATATCTATATCAAGGGAACATATCTAAATATAAGCATGCATGCCATACTTTTTCTCTGTTTTTTGTTACTAAGATTTAATGCAGCTCATCCCTTTGATTGCAATACTAATTGTGTTCATATCTTTTCAATAATGATAGCTTTCAAAGAGCAAAAATGGCATCATCAACTAGAAATACAAGAAAAACGAAGCCTTGCTACTTGCTAATGGGTTCCCAGCCATTCAAGTTTCACTACAAAGAAAGACTGCAGAGTTGGTCCTACACTAAAACCTATGAATTAATTGCAGATTTGACTTTCTAAGATGCAGAACAAAAGGACAACCAAAAAGAAACCTAAATTCATGACCGATCAAATCCAGACTCATACCAGATATTACCCATATCCGATGAAACTAGGCTACAATACTATAAAAAGAAAACAAAAATTATAAGCATATCTCAATTCACAGTACCAGAAGCATATCCAATTTAGCCTATGACCATATCTCAATAAACCAGAAGAATGGGATCTCAGTAAACCATATGCAGAATGATAAAGCATTTACCCAAGCAACAGCATCCTTGTTCTCCCTTATCCATGCCCCTTGAAATCTATCACTTTCCACTGTGGTTTCACACCTACAATCGCAAAAAAAAAACAAAAAAAAAACAAAAATTTTAACTAAACATAATCTAAAGAACTCTACTTTATTCAAAAACCCAACGAGTTTATGAAAAGAGAGAACCTTTCTCATCTGGGCTTGTTGCTTTTGGTGCTGTAGCGACAGTGGATTGTACGGCCGAGGCTAAAAAGCCCTTGACGAAGAAGAGAGGAACTTGAGGTCTTGGTGTGTGGCTATGGCAGTAGAGGAAGGTTTTGGATAATGGTTTGAAAACGGAGCGTAAAGAAGAAGAAGGTGAAGGAATTGCGGCGAGCTTGAGGGTTTGTAACGTGAAGAAACCGACTGAACTTATTGGGGATATACTCATCGTCGTCAGATTCATTCTCGTCTTGCTCTTCGATGGTTCTGAAAAGACGACGTGCAGCAGCTGCGGCACCGCATCCTCACTGCCAGAAAAATCGGGAATTGAGGTAACCGCCTCAGCGCCGTCGTCACGCTCAAGAGGCTCAGAATTTGCACTTTCCGTGTTGTTTCTCATCGCACTGCTGCTCGATTACTCGAAACCCTAAAGCGTTCAATTCGAATCCCATTTTTTCAATTGAGGAAAACTTTGGTATGGATTTCAAAAAATTGAGTGGGAAATGGGGGAAATTGCTGGTTTGAATTAGTGGTTTGGATCTAGGGATTTGGATTACAAGTGAGGAGGGCACATGATTTGCATTTTGGATAAGAAGGGGAAGGGAAAGTGGCGAAGAAGATGATCGAGGGTCGAGACGGGTCGACAGGTTCGAGAGGGGAGAGAGAGAGGTTTTGTTTTCTTTTTTATCCACTTTACAATTAGGTCGAGATATGGCTAGGTTTTGGGACACAATTAACCCTCAATACATTCTCTAAGTCACTCCCACAACGATTGTGTAACATACTGTTGTAGGAGCACACTAATACAAAATCAAAATGTCAAAACATGGAGGGAAATATGCCGCGTATAACATTTTGGCTCAAAATGTTGCCGCCTAGTCCAAGTTCATACAACAGAAAATCTTAAATTTGTTGTACAATTACAGCAGCTTACACTAGGCCTATCTAGGGGAAGACATTCAAGCTTCCTCAAACGTAATTTGGCGCTTAGTTTTTCAATCACACAACAGAAATAGTGAAACCCGTTGTACCTAGTAACCCAAATTTCAGTGTTTCAAGAGCCAACCAAGACTCTAAAGTGGGGGGAAATCTGCCGCTAAATTTTTTAAGACTCAGACGACGGACAATGGTTAATTCCATTGTGCAATCTAGTTCTGATAAAAAAGTTATCAGTTTGTTGACATTCACACAACAAAATATCACTAATACCGTTGTACAATAGAGCTTACTAAAACACACAACAGATGATTTTTGTTTCGTTGTGTGATTAGTGTTGTGTGATTAACTTTTTGGTGTAGTGCGAAGAAGATAAAACAAAAAATTGAGGAATTAGAGTAGTGAATTGTTGGCGTGGATAAAAGGGGCGATCAAAACCTTTCGATGTCACTCTAAACAAGCAGATGGAAACGGTGGCAATCAAAGAACAAACATAGATAGCGCCATAGAGAAAGCATAGGGGTTTAGAAGAGAGAATGCGTCCTTATCTGAAGCAAACACACAGAGTCAAGCCAACACGCATAACAACTCAGCGTCAGAGGCAGCCAACTCGTGGTAAGGGGCAAAATGGGGAGCTCACTATTCATAAGAGAATTACTGTTCATAAGCTACAATACCCTCAGTCTCTTTTCGTGTGTGTGTGTGTGTGTGTGTATGTATGTGTATGTATGTGTATGTATGTATGTATGTGTGTGTGTGTGTGTGTGTGTGTGTGTGTGTGTGTGTAGGGCCCTTCCACTAAGGGATCCCTTTTTTTGGTCTTTTATAGGGATAGGCATTAGACCAACTTTTCGATTATATTTTGGCATCTCAACCGTTCATTTTTTAGCTCCTAATGTGTAGATCACTTCTGCAAATTTTCAGCCAAATTGGTGATCGTTAAGGCATCCAAAATTGCAATTTACATGAACGGACAGAATCTGTCGAACCGGAACCGTTCGTTTTTATAATGGTAAATTGCAGTTTTGGATGCCTTAAAGATCATCAAATTGGCTGAAAATTTGCAGAAGTGATCTATACATTAAGACCTAAAAACTGAACGGAAGTGGGTGGTTACCAATCTAGAAGTGGATAGCTAATTTTTAAAAAAATAAGGGCTAAATACTAGTTAGTACCCTGTGGTTTAGGTCCAAAATCAATTCAGTCCCTGGACTTCTAATTTCATCAAAAACACCCCTGCACTTTCAATTTTGATCTAATAGGTCCAATTTGTTAATATTCTGTTATGGGTTCAAGTTATAGTTGGATTATTTGTTGAAAAACTATTTATTTTTAATAGTAGGACTCACTCCTAAATTGACTGTGCAGACCACCTCGACACCACATCATAAAACATAGGCCATATATGAGCCACATTAACAAGTTAAATAACTCAATTGTCGGAAAACTAACAAATTGGACCTATTAGATCAAAATTGAAAGTGCAGGGGTGTTTTTGATGAAATTGGAAGTTCAAGGACTGAATTGATTTTGGACCTAAACCACAGGGTAGTAATTTGTATTTAGCCCAAAAAATAATATATATTTTTTAAAATTATTTATTGAAATTTTGACTTTTTTATTCCTAACAATTAGATAGATATATAAAATTATTTAATATTATGAGGGTATAAAAGTAAAAATTTCAGTTTTGGCTAACAAAACCTCTTCTTAATAATAGTACTATAGATAATATATAATTTTGTGCATGGGGTTGAGCCTCCTAGGTACGTTGGGTTTCAAATTCCTTCCAAAAAAAACGCACAACATTAAATAAACACTTGTATGTTTTCAGCTAGAAATAAAGAGAGAGAGAGAGAGCATAAAAAAAATAAGTGTAATTCAAATTCATCATCCTACAATTTATTGTCCCAACATCCTCTCCAACTTTATTTTTCGTTTTTAAGAAAAGAGTAAAGGTCAGTGAACTATATGACATGTTGGTTATTGATAAAAATTATTATTGTGGAGGTTACAGGCTTGATTCTCACTAGTATGAAAAAAAAAACAACAAAAAAGCAAAAGATTTCAAACAGTACATGAACTACTGAAAAGTCTAACATGGACTTTTATAATAAACTCTTATATCTTGGGCCATTTTTGTACTTTACTCCATTCTTATGCTAAAAGATAGGGCTTGTAATACCCCGGAAATTAGTTATTAATTTTCAAGTGTCTTTCGAAAATTATTTTGCTGTTTGTGGTGCGATTAGTTGGCTCGAGGGTGAAGTAGAAGTATTTCGGATGAATAAATGCTCGAAACGTTTTAATTTCTAGGGGTCAAATGGTTGACTTTTTATTCGTTGGGTTTCTCCGAAAACTTTCTTCATGAAAGTTGTAGAGCACGTCGATATGAGTTCGTGGACATGCGGAACGCTAAAATTCGGAGTTCGTATGAAGAAGTTATGGCTATCGAAAAAAGTTTCCATTTTGGTTAAATAGAAAAAATTCCAAAAAAATCAGAAAACCTAAAGTTTCCAATTTCGGAAACTTTTTCTCTCTCCTCTCTCCCGAGCTTCTCCGAGCAGCCGACTTCGTTCGGTGATTTCTCCGCCGTCCGGCCACTGTTAGCCACGCCACGAGTTGCTTTAGCTTCGCTTTATCCTCCTCTACACGTCTGTGGTTGTATCATCGCTTGATTCGAGCTGTGGAAGGTGCAGTAAGGCTAGAAACATCTGCGGCGGCGCAGTGTCGGATCCAGATCGGAACTTCCGATTCCGGCCATTATAGGCGGTGATTCTTGAGGGCTTTTGGAGCCCAGAGGACGTAGAAGCTTTCCCCCAAGGTGGCTTGCAACGATTCAAAGTGTGGAGGTTGAATTTTGAAGATTGGGATTCTAGGGTTCATCAAGTTTCAGAGCTTTCGAGGTAAATTCCGGCCATATGGCTTCGATTTAGACTTTGTGCTAGTTTTGAATGTTGATGTACATGTTGAGAGGAAGTGTTTAGCATAGGTCTCGCCGCCTAATTTGGAGGTCGGCGATGGCTCTGCCACCATCTGTGGCTGAGTTTTCCGGCGGCTTCTGGCTACCCCAGGGACAGTTTCTGTTCCTGATTTGGATCTACTCGTCGATACGAGCATTTCGATATACAACGCGTAATTTTTGGAGATCGTATGAGCATGTTAGGATTTTTGCGGTTTCGGTTCGTTCGGTTTTCGATCCGTGAGGATCCAATTGTTGGATTGTCCTACTGTTGGATGATTTGATCCTAGAAGTGTTTCGGAGGTCTTTGGCGTTTTCCGATGGGGTTTCGTCTCAATTGACGTATCCTTCGGTTTATAGTTCACGTGTTTCGAACTTTAAAATGATTGCGTGCTTTGTGTTGTATTGAGTGTGATCTTGATGTGATTAGGTGATTGACGGAATTGCGTGAGCGGAGTTTGGATGATTTTGTACTTGTCTTGGTATTTGTGTGAAGACGCAGCAGGATTTGGAGGTGAGTAAGTCTCACATTGTTTTGGGTGATAATTAGTTGAGTGATAATTAGTAGAATAAATTGTTAGCTATAAAATCATATCTGTCACAAAACAAATATTTTTTTTAAAATTATATGAACCAGATCGTCAACGGTTCATGGGTAAGTAAAAAAACACAAGGATTTGTTACAAATGATTTTCGGTTGGAGTAGATTGTGAAATATAATTGGAATCGTTTGGAGAAGTGAAAAACATTGTTTTGCGTGATTTTGGCACTACTGGGTTGAGAGGTGATTTTGAAGAAACTAAATGAATTTGAAAAGGGAAATGACGGTGTTGTTAGATTTAAGTTTTGAAAGGAATATGTACGATTAGTGATAATGTTGTGGTGTGTAACAATATTTTGAAAAAGGTTTTCGAAATTGTTTTGAGAATGGTAAAAGTTGTGTTTGAGAGTGTGATTAAATATATAGTGTGGTGTAATAGGACCTGTGTGGCGGAACCAGTGTGGCGATCTGTGTGACGATATTATTGTTGAGTGATTGATGTTGAAATTGTTGATGTGGTGTTTGGTGTTATCAGTAGATGAATGTGTATGGATTTCTTGTTTATTCTTATTAATGAATTGCTTGTTTTCTTTCGTAATCTCCTGAACTACACTATATGCAGGGATTACTGTTTTCTAAATTGACTTGTTTTAATGTAATCTCCTGAACTAAAAAATTTGCAAGGATTAGTATGACTTCTATTGATTGTTTTTAATGTAATCTCCTGAACTAAATGATATGCAGAGATTACTATGATTTGCTTGATGTGCTTTTGATGTGATCTCCTGAATTAATTCATATGTAGGGATTACTTTTTACTTGATTTTTCTTTATAAGTGCTTTACCTTTTTTCGAGAAGTGGTTGCTGGGATTTCAATGATTTTGAAAGGTACGTCACTGAAGTGACAATTATTCGGTTGAGATAAAAGGAGCATGATTTTGGATTATTAGAGTTTTAAATGTTTTAAAACGTTACTAGAGTTTGTTTGTTTAGTTGAACCTTTGTAAAATTAAATGCATCTATTGAGAATCAGAGCATGTGGGTTTTAGATTTTTAGTTAACGTACGTGAGCATGATATGATATGATATGAACTAGCTTGATGTTTTGTTGTGATAATTGTATAACGATTTTGTTAGGATGAGATGGTTTAAGCATGTGTTTCTTCTTTGTTGTTTTGAGTTTACTCACACGAGCTTTCATAAGCTTACCGGGTTTGTTATTTCAACCCGGTGCACTATTCAATGGTGTAGGGGTCTATCCTGCAGGTTAGGGTGAACGTGATGGAGCTGTGGTCCCTTGCCGTTGCAGTCATGAGTTTAGGAACTTAATTGTTGTACGCACTTGTTAGTCATCCGCTGTGTAGTGAGTGGGGTTGGACGGTTTACTTATTGAATTGTTATTCAGTTTAGTTTGTAAACTTAGTGTAATGTAATATAAGACTTTAAAGAATGAGTATGTATTGACATTGAGGGTTCATGACATCTTTACTTGCTGTTCTTTAAAGAAATTTTTTCCTAGTGTTTTGTATTGATGTCTGAACCATCACGCCCGGAGTATTTGTGATTGTTAATTGTTTATAATTTGTGCTTGAAAATCGGGACGTGACAAAGTTGTCATTTGATTTGGTAATTATCGAACCGACCAAATACCGGCCAACCGATATTTTAAGTTTAATAAACCGACTTTTTGGTAATCGAAATCGATAAAACTGAAATCGAATATTACTGAAAAATTAGTTAGTTTGGTTTTGGTAAATACCGAATCTACCGATTATCTAAATATTAGCCATAAACACTCTAGTTTTCAATACATATACAATGTATATTAAAAAATATAAACATAATTATTTTCATAATAGTATTAATATTATTACTAATACTACATGAATAATACATGTATTTTAAGTAACTTGGTGAAAAATTGTTAAATAATTAGTTTTATTGAAAATGACTAAAACTTGAAATCATGTACATAAGACCGAAATATTTGAAAAATAATTTTTATTACAAAGAAATACTTGTCGTAAAGTTGGTATATCGAAAACCGAAGTACTGAATTTGGTAGTTATGATTAAATACCGAAAATTATGGTTGATAATCGATAACTCTATTTTGAAACCGAAAACTTTGGTTTTGAAGTTAGTAAGGTATATAACCGACTCGAACCGACCGAGTGACTGCCTTACTAAAAAAGCTTACGTGGCACAAAATTGAAAGAGCAAAGTGGTCAGAACGTGGAGAAATAATGCAGACAAAAATTTCGACCCAGTCAGCCATTTTTCGTTGCAATTTTATTAGAAGAAAATGAAATTATCACAATCATCAAAATCCAATCCTTACCCCAGTATCCATCATAGAAGAAACGCGAAGACACACCTTTCTTGTGTGTGGAATACCTTAAAATATACAGAAGGTTAAAGAAATATATTCTTGGGTCTTGAAGGCTTAAAACTAGTATTTACGGAATTCTGAAAGAAATCATGTATGGTTTTTAGCTCCAATTCTGAGAAACGAAAGCCGCAGCTCGATCAGCAAAACCATTGATATAAATAAGGGGACGTCTAAATCGACCAAAGACGGGGTGTTTCTAATCATTGTTGGTGCTTCACGCTGAACTGATTTGTTGTCTTTTCTTGGCTCTTGTTCCCATGTGATCAACTCTACTCCATCTCATGTTACTGAGTATTCTCTTTTGTGATCGTCTAGAGTACAGTCTGTATGAGAGTTCTATGGAGTGAGTTAGGTTAATTATTTTCATTAGTTGAATCTCATTTGTAATGTTCTATTTACAATCCGCATTTCATATTGTTTGTCTTAGCTAGGAACTTCTTGCGTATTGTTGTATCTGTTTGTGTCAATTTGGATAATGATATATATTTTTCAGTTTTTTTTTATTGGGTAATATTAATGGTCCAATTGCAATAGAGTTGACTTGGCTTTTTCCCAGGAAATTTTAGTAGTGCTTTTATCTTGAAACAACTAATTTAATTGCGTACAGCACATGCATGAAGACCAATAATAATAATATGGAGTGAACTGTTGAAGTAGCACTTTAGTAGTGCTTTTTTCTTGCAACAACTAATTTAATTGCGTACAGTATATGCATGAAGACCAGTAATAATAATATGGATTGAACTACTTTATTTATCCTTTAAACCTGTAAGTTAAAAGGGTTCAATACTAATATATTTAAACATTAGATGATGTGAAAGCAACATGAGAATTCCACAGCTATATATGGCACCATCGTCTTGGGTCTTCGTGAGCGATCAAGGCACAGTATAAGCTGCAAAAGCATAAATAGAATGATAAGTAAAACAATTAGGCAACCACATGAAATTTGAATTCTGAGCAGCATGCATACACATATATAGAGAGAGAATCATGATGACAAACTGATCGATCAAGAAGACAAGAACAACATAAGTACTACCGACTCGTAATATAATCTGAGATCAATATTGGGAAACCAAGTTACCTCCGCACTTGTAACCCTTGGGACGTCTGGGATCATTACAACGTTTAGGTATGGTGACTGCGATTGCTGGCTTGAGGCCATGACTCTGAACTTCTTTAGAGAGCACAATGGCACAAAGACAACGCTTGTCGACGCGTTTCATCAACGAGCAACACTTGGGAGAAACCGTGACGCTCTGATCTTGTGCTGCTGGTCCACATGGAGCAAGCTTGTATACCACAACCTCCGGGTTGCTTCCACACTCCCCAGCCCCATCAAAACCCCAAAGATTGCCAACAGTTACTAGCATTACTAGCATGATGACGATGAGGTACTTCATCACTACAATAATACCTCTCGATCACTTCTGATTCTGAGGATGATGATATTACTGGTTGCATACATGCTAGTCCGCTTTGTGCTTAATTTATAGAAAAACAAGAAAGAAAGAACATTGAAATTAGAGGAGTTGAGTCTACTACAGTAATAATATTATATGATCACGGTTGAATTTATCATATAAAGAAATGCTCTTTTTTTTTTCTTTTTTTTTTTTTGTGTTTTTAACACGCAAACGAATGACTTGAACTTAATTATTAGAAGACTAATGATCCAACGAATTCATAGGAATCTTACTAATGTGATTGAGAAAGGAGAATGAAATAGGAAGATTCATGCATTGTATATATAGCTAAACTAGTCTAGATGATGGTAGCTAGCTAGCTAGTAGTAGAATATATTCCTATCTGATGGGTGGAATTCCAAACTTGTAAAATGGGCTGAGGACTAGAAATTCCGCAATATGGCTAAACAAAGTAATATATCGCACTTGATATACAATATGATGATTTTTTTAAGCCATCATGTAATGTATGATGTGCTTGCACACTATTAAATAACTCAAGGAACTGCGATGCAAACTTGACCTCACCTTCTTCTTTTATTTATTTATCTCTATTTTATGAAATTAGTAGTAAGAATTTCATTGTCCTCATACAGAAGTAGCTATCAATTCAGCAGGGTGATACTCGTGAAGACGATAGAAATTTCCGGTGGAGTGTTGGACTTGGACATGATGGCAGTATCAAATTAACGCCAGAGATTCAATGGATATTTCAACATCAAAAAATATTTTGCAAGATATTTAACATAATACTTAAGTCGCATTGACTTGACCAATTGTTTCGATACATTACTTAGTCTTGTCATGCTAGCATATGCATGTTACTGCTATTATCTGGTATTCATTTTTGGAAGAAAAAAAATTGGTAGGAAAGAAAGCAATCTATGGTATATTAATTTGAATATATACAGTTGTTTAAAACACCTAAGTAAGAGGATGACACATTATTCGGTACTTATATTTGCTATGTAGCACTACTATAGATTATTGAACAAATTTATGATAGGTGAAAACGGTAAATATTACATGGCGATACAGCCAGTACTAGTCGTTTAGGATCTTAAGCATTTTTCAATTGAGTGTTTCTATATGTGCCTAGTAAATTTTCCACTACACCCAGCACTCCAAATTTTTTCCTTAATTTCCAGTTTTACCTTTTAATTAAATAAGAAAGAAACTAAAAAAGAAAAACATAACAATTTTTTTTTTAAGAGGAAAAGAAATTACAACAGAGAAACATGACACTTCTTGATCAAAACAAAAAAAAACAAAAATAAGAGAGAGAGAGAGAGAGAGAGAGAGAGAGAAACAGAACAGTTATGCATACAAGCGCATCAACATCATTGTCCTACGGCTCCTTAGACACTGGCTCACTGTCGATCGTCTTGTAACTGTTAATCAATCGAAGAACAAACATAATACACACTAAATGAATCAATCAGTCATGAGTTATTTATGCTTTCATCTTCTCCAGGCCTCTTTCTTAACAAGTAAATAGCTAATAGTTGATTTATCAATGAAACAGCCGTCATTCTTGGTTTGCATTTGAATTATATTATAATACACATGCACTAAATGAATCAATCAGTACTAGTTATATATAGGTGAATGAGCAGGTGATCGAATATCCACCTCTTCAATGATTCCATTACAATAATTTCCAGTTTGAATTGCCTAGGTCTGAGTTTTACTGGAACTTCGTAACCTCCCACCACAACAAATATGAGCAAAGGCAACATTTGGTTTGCCACGAATTAAATATGTGTGGGGTGGTGACAAGGTCTTTGTGCACGACGAGAAGTCTCAATCCAAGACAATGAATATAGTAGTTGGAATTGATGGTAATTACCCAACACTCTGTTCTTGTTCTGTTTAGTCTACAAATTTGCTTGTTTTTCCAATCAGCCCCATAATTAACTGCTCTAGTTTCTGAAAAATTGACTAAAAAAACATTTGGGTGCTCATGGAAATAACAGGGGTGGGTCACTGGCAAAGGAGCTTCCAAATTGAAGTAACAGGAAATGATGTTCATGTGGTTTTGCTCATAACTCTTCTCAGAAAAAAGCATCAAGCATACTGCGATCGTCAATGTGAACCCTGTCAAAGAGGAGGAGAAGAAGGAGCCTAAAGTTGAGGAAATCATCGTAGGATGGTCTCAGACTTGGCATTGTGGAAGAACTACGGATAGTTCATAGACTGTGTCTATGTGAATTTCCAGTTCTATGTGGATTGTCCCCAGAAAATGGGTTCTTCATTCTAGCAAGACCCAGTTGCTCATACTGCATTCTGGCATTGGTTCGGGCCGGAGGTCAGCCGGAGCCGGTGGTCCCCACCATTATTATATACAAAGAAGCCACACACAGAATTGGACTGAGACAATTATTGGAGAAAGCCACCCCTCTACAGGGCACTGACCCTATTAAACGTGGCTGCACTGTGGCTATGGCTGCTAGACACACACATGTGTGTCCTTTGGGGTCATTTTGTCACATATCTTGTGTGTGGCTTTTGTCTATAATTGTAGTGGTGTCCATTGATAACAAACTCTATGTTCTAACTTCTAAGTACGCGCTATCAGGTTTTTCAGGTTTTGTAATCCTCTTTATAGGTTTTGGAAAAATCTCCCTCTTCCACCGTTTTCTGGTTCCAGCTTTTCCTGTTTAGTTGCCGATCTATTGATAAAATAATGATCAAATCCTTACTGACTTAGTCTACAGTCCACACTAATCCATCATGTAAATTATTATTAGATATCATTGACGTGCAGGAATTATTATTATCATTTTGATATATACATATATTCCTATTGCATAAATTATAGTGAGTCCAATTATATTTATTTCACACGATTTTTTGTACTAGTTTGTGTTTTGCACAGATATCTGTGACTTTTAAATAATCTGTATGAATTAAATCTGTATGAGTTGCTTGTTTTACTAGTAGTATACTTTAACAATATCAATTGCTGACTACAAACTGTGCAAATGAGTCCATTGATGCTCAGAAAGTGTTTGTTATAGTTGGTTCCATGTATCTAAGCCCTGCACTTAAGAAGATAAGTGATGCTCTCCGCAATAGTAGACATTTAAGTTCTAAACTGTTCCAACATTCCAATTACCTTTGACAGGGTGAGTGTTAATGCTAATGATGCACAACATGGAAGCAAATTTCTCACTATCCCAGTGTTAGTTGATAGAGAAACAAAAGTCAGACCTGTAATACCTGGAAGGTAAAGAATGTAAAGAAAAAAAACAAGGACATCAATTGAGTTTGAGGCACAGTATTCCCATAATCTTTACAAGAAAAATATTCTGGAATTTCTAAACTTTGACATTCTATGGAATGTGAGTTACACAGAAAGGGAGTGTCATTTAAACTATTTGAAACTAGAATGAATTCAATGTTTATGCTCACTGTGTCCTTGTGATCATCAACAGGGAGGGCTCTGATTTGTTGTTAATGTTTGTATGTTTCGTTGTTGATCTTATCAATTACTTTCAAGATCGGGACTTTGTTGTTTTCGTTGCCTGATTTTCTGTGAAAAGTAAAGAAGATAGGATAACAACATAGGTTCTGTGTTTGATTCTGGCACACTCTGATAGACAAAACACTTTAATTGTTTACTTTCAGCTTTTGACGTGTAGTTTGTACCACAAAATCTGTCAAAATTTTAGTCTTTATATGGTTTTAATTGTAAAGATGCATGCTTTGAGCTGAGAATTTGGTTCTGCAAAAACCCAAGTTGTATAATGTGACCTATTTGTCTTGTTGTTTGCTGGGTTCTGATGCTTTGTTTGATTGGACAATCCTGTTGGTTTTCATGTGATTCGCTATGGTTTGAATTTTGATGTGCCTCTGTTTAATCATGTAAGGTTAATGCCCACGAAATTAATTTTTAGGATTTTTCTTACCATCGTTCTCGTAATGGTGATTTTAATCCTGACAAATTTAAATTGTAGTTTGGTGGTTTGCTAATATTTTGGTTATTCAGGATGTTTTCTTTTTTGCCGTAATTTATTTGCAGAAAAGCCCAAATTGTAAAATGTGACCTATTTTGGTTGCTGTTTGCTGGCTTGTGTTGCTTTGGTTGATTGGACAAATCAAATTGGTTTTAATGTGATTAGCTATGGGTATAATTGTTCAGTCATGGTAGATACTGCAACCTGTACATGTTATATGCATGAGCTGCTAGTATCAAACCAAGATCATTTGAGGTCATATTCATCACTGCGTCATATATACTTCTGAGTATAGCTGATTGTTCTTGTACTGCTGATCTGCTTCTTCAAGTAGATGTTTGCAGCACAATAAATATCAATAGATATCATGTTAGTAACAAAACATAGTTGGGAAAAGAGTGCAAAGCAGGACTAGTTTCCACTGTTTAGCTTTTATATCAGTCAGAGATGTACTCTTCTTTGGTTATTCTCATTAATAAAAGTATCGTCTATTTTCGAAAAGAAAAACTTGCTCTTTGGTATCTTTACATTTTGAGTCATCAATTTTAGGTTCATGATGTTGGAGAAATGAGAATATACGCCCACATTGAAAAATCTAAGCCGTTACTAATATATTTGTACAAGTTATTTTAAAAATTGTCCAATATTAATCATATAGTCACCGTGATTTATAAAAATTGAAAGTTAACAAAAATTTATAAGGACATAATAAAGATCAAAAATGATAACAGGAGTATTTGAACAACATTGTATTACCAAACAATTAAGGCAAAATAATCTTTCATGTCCAAATTGGTCATTCCACAAACAAAAAGCACAAGCCAGTTTTGAGTTTACCAGACACTTTGCCACTTCTTTTGCCACTGCTTTTGCCACTGACAGCACTTATAAAAAGCCAGTTTACCAAACATTCAGCTGCTTTGCTTTTCAGCCATTTATTTTCAGAATAAGCAGAAGCCAGTTTTTCTGAAAAGCACAGTCATACCAAACGTAGCCTATATGACTCGGGTGAGTGGTGACCCTTCAATGCCTCCTTATGCTGCTTTATTGGATTTGTAAAACCCACATCAAAGACTAACAGGTTTTAGTTCATGTAAAAAGCAGAGCTGATTTGCAAGTCAATTGGTTCCAAAACTTCCAATATATTGATTTTAGCCTCCTATAAATGCACTAGTACTGATCAGTAATAGTATTGATCAGTGATCAGTACCACCAAACTCTGTTTTTGTTTGGATGAAGAACTTTCAAGCAGTGTAAGCTTGGTAAGAAATTGGAATTTTTTTTTTTTTTGAATCAAACCCCGAAGGGCAGTAATATATTCATCTCAAGCCAGAATGGTCATTACATACCATTCCGCTGCCATCAACAGACAGACAAGAAGATGTGTTAGTACCCACAGTGGTGCATAGACTAGGTCCATTCATTAGACATCAAATACGTCGAAAAAGCGGGTCTTTTCCTTCGGTACTACTCCAGAAGATTCGCTAAAAGCACACAACTGTGCATAGTTGCCTAACAAATAGAGAATTATTGGAAATGGACTAAGCTACTAACATAGAATTTCCTAAACAAAGGGAAATAATAGAAAAATCTAAACTAATAGGAGCCCAAAAGGCCCGGGAAAAGTCAGCTCAGGGCCCAAAGAAATTGTTCAAGCCCAGTTCTCCCCCCTTTCTCTTCATTGCTCCTTGCGCCGCAACCTTCCACAGCCATAAAGCAGTCTGTCGCCGCAGGACCCACTCCAACAACTAGCCGCCGTGACGTGCCATACACCACCGCCCCGCCATAAATATTCGGTTCACTGCCACGAAGCCACATCGTGACGGCCTGGAAGCACCAAGTCCGACTCCAAAAGAATTCGGAGCCCAACCCTCCAAGGCACCAGAGAATCCCGATGTCGGCATCACCACCGTCAAATCGCTCGGAAACCAGTGTTCATGGTTGCCCCTCCACAGAGCTTTGATCCGGAGAAGAACTACGTCAACTAATCTCGCTCAACACCACAGGCCAACAATCCCACAGGGCTATGGACTATATTGCATTCATCACTCGTCCGGCAGCATCACAACTTCGGCAAAGTGACGCCAGATTGCCACCGAAAGAGAACGAAGTTTCAGAAATCGGCCTTAGCTACGCTTTTGAACGAAGTTCCAGAAATCTGTAAGATATTGGATATATATTATGCACTCCTATCCAAGATATAAGAAAAAAGGCCGTATTTGATGCTCCGTCCACTTTAGGTATCTTTGACGCTTTCTAAAAAGTGTCAATTATTACACTACGGTGTTTTCCTAGCAAGTGATTGAAGCAATTATCACCATATAAACGTAAATGTACATAAATGTTTACCTTAAAAGATCAAGAAGCAATTTGGTTTCTCTTTAGCACTGTACTAGGCTATATGTTCTCCACCCCACATATCTCATGATGCCAATGAAATTTGAATGAATGATACGTAATTTTGTCGGAGTAAAGTAATTATAAAATCTTTATTGGTTGATTAGAAGCCCAAAAGTTTTTAACTTTATTAATGAAGATGTAATTATGTGATGACTTTTATCATTCACTTTCTTAGGTTATTTAGTTTATGGTTATGAAAAGTTTTAGTAGTAATGATCTTAGTAATTATTTAGTGAAGTCAAGGTTCAAAAAATCGCTAGGTACTAGTCGGGCGGTGGGCTGGGAAGGAGCGCCCAGGCAGTTTTATATTTTTTAATTTTTATTTATTTTTATATCATATAAAAATAAATATAAGAGTATATATATAAAACTTTTAAATGAATATATGAAGACTTATTATAACTTATAAAAATAATAATAAGATATTCTATAAAACTATATTTTATTTCAAGATTCCAATGCCCACAACATAATAACCAATGAATTAAAGGGGGGACATAGGGAAGTGGATGTCAAAAAGAGAACCGTGAAAGACAAAAAAAAAAAAGTCATCTCTGTTTCTCCTGCTCTCCACCCCTCTCCCTCTATCTTCATTCTTCTTTGATTGAATATTTATATAATTAATATAGGAAACATGGAAGAGTAGAAGCTAGACACGCCTCCTAACATATTCAATTATGCTTCTTAATTATACATCCACTTGCCCATCTATCTTCTCTCTCTCGACAAACAGCAGCCCGCCATTCTCTCTCTCTCGCTCTCTTGAAATTTTCTTCCTCTCTTGCGCAAAACCAATAGCTACCTGTCCACCACCCTCCACCGTCTCTCATATTTTTCTTCATCAATTTTTCTTCTTTTTCATTGTTCAATCACCTCGTGAATAACTCTACAAAAATAAGGTTTCAGTTCTCACTGCTCATATTTCAAGATCATGATTTGGGGGGAAGCTGCGGTGGCTCGGGGGGAGCTCCAGTGGAGACGTGAAGCAGAGGCGCGGTGGGGAGGGCGAATACGGTCTATTTGCAGTTTTGGGGATTGAATGGTTTGGGGATCAAATATGGTTGTTTTGGAATTTATGTCTCACAAAAAGAAAACCGCCTAATCGGCAAGACCGCCCAGACGGACGCCCAGGCCGCCTAATTCCTCACCGCCTAAGTCCACCGATCAGCCCTTACTCGCCTCGGTCTGCTGCCGCTCAGCACCTAGGCGCGGGGCGACCGTTTTTTAGAACACTGAGTGAAGTTAATGATTCACTTTATTAATGAAGTTATTTAGTAATTATCATAAGTACTAAACCTTGATGTTAAGCCTATATAAAAGCTAAGTTGATTGTAATCAAGAAGTAAGAGTAGAATAAAATAGAATTGAATCCAAGTACTTCCTAGAAGAAAAGGTAATTTTATTGTGGCGATCCGAGAGAGGGGTCCTACAGCGCCGCGACCCCGAGCCAATGAGAAACTGACATGTCACGAATGACATCCTGATAACTCATCAACCCGAAACCGCAAGGCCTTTTGGGTTTGAGTTGTTGGTTTACAAAACATTTTCTTTGGGCAAATCATTCTAGCAATCGAACAACATATTTTCAAAAGCGGAAATTTAAAATGGGCTGAAAGCTTTGGGCTTACAATAGGAGCCCAATTTGGAAAACAATTAGTGAACTTCAAGTATGAGAGACGCGCCCCAGGGTTACGGGCCTCTTGATGTTTTGGTAAGCGAGTAGGAAATAAATAAATAAATAAGAGACTTCAAAATCCGACAAGGGACCAAAACCTTCTGTTAATAGAGTCAAAGAGAAATGCGCCAAGCCGGGCCATGTGCCTCCTCTGTACGCTCCCGGACCACATGCTCAAAACCTGCACACTGTTGTAGGGGTGAGTTTTCGTCCTCGCATGCCCAATAAGGGCCGACCCTAGCATGCTGGGTTTGAAAATAGTATACTTGAAAATATTACTACATAATATTGTGCATGTTTATCGAAAATAGTTTAAAAAGAGGCAACCACAAACATTTATTCTCTTTTATAAAACACATGCAGCATGCTTCACACAACTTGGAGCTCCGAGATACTTACCTGCCGGCTACTCTAAAACAATCGGTGATCGGCCCGCTCGTCATCCTTCGAGAACCGGCCAACTACTCTGTAGTCCTTGTGACTACAAGTAGCAAAAGTGTCCATTTCCTGGCCCTGAGTGTCATATGACTGGTTCACCGTCGGTACTCACCTTTCCTCAACGCACATAGGAGCACAGCCCCCTCCTGAGGTTCACGGTTATCGACACCGTGGGATGCCTAGGAATCAATGCATTTAGGTCCCATTCACTTTCAGGTCACAAGTATAAACATACTATGTGTACAGTATCTCAACATACAAGTCTAGCCTCGATTTTCGCAATCAGCTATTATCAGTTATGGAAACACAGATATCACGAGGCATCGACTAATGAACAACAAAAAACGTACTTACAAGCAACATACTATCATACTAGAGCATTCCACATATATAGAAAAACCTCTAACAAGGAAGGGACAGCTCACCCTACCTGAAATTGGAGTGCTCGCGCAAACTTAGCTTCGTTTCCGACTTTAGATACTTCTTCCAATTTCATGTGCACACGCTCGAGTCCCTTAACAAAAATTATATCCGATAAATAATTAATTCATAACTCACTTTAAAATTCACCAAATAACCCATGATCAATAATTATCTGAAACCATTCCCGAACAATTCACTTAGAATAGTAAGCTCATTCGGGATATGGTGATCATACTTCTTTGATAATATAGTTCGGGTTAATATTTGATGCCATTGTCTAGCATTCCTTTCTTAAGCAACAAATACACTCACGATTCCCAAATAATCCAAGTGAAATGGCATTTGAACCATTTGAGATATGGTGATTATACTTAGCACCTTGACCTTCATTTCTTTACCCTTTTAACTTTAAGGCAACAAATGGCAATTTCCATTCCCAAACACTCCACTAAATAAACTTCTCTCAATTTTTGGGACATAGAGAAATTAACAAAACTATGATCCGAAATCAAATTTTCGGTCAACTCGTTAGACCTTTTTATTTTCTTGGTATACCATAGCTTCCTTAATTTCCCTTTTAATTGTCAAAGTATTTAGTATTTACTAAACAAATTTCTTAATAAGTTCGGTCCAATAATCATTAACCAATATAACTTCATTTCAGATACCAATTCCATATGAACTTGAGCAATTTACACTTTCTTTAACAATAACCAACTCACTTCTTTTCTTACAACTGTAGTATCCGGAATGATAGTTATAGACATTTTCATTGCTTACCGTCTTGAACAAAAAACTCATACTCATCATCAATCCAACATTAATCTCTTTCATTAATCCAATTAACCAAGGATAGTTCCGTATCTAACCCATTCCATTCAACAACATATCAAAATCACCATTTTAACACTTTCCCATTCATGAGGTTACAAACAACATGCTGCTAATTTTAACAACTTCACCAAGTAACAGATTCAAATACCCAAACCTTACGATTCTTCTTTTCCAAACCGTGACTCGATCCAACATGGTCGTGCTCCATCCTCACCAACCTTTCGAATCCCCAGCAGATAGTATAAGATCAACAATCAACCCATCACCAATTTTTGTATCCAAAACAGAAACTGCAGAATGTCCTTACCATATCTAATTTCAACCAAAGCTACCCTAGTAGCTCATCTTCATCTTCTCCAAAACTCCAATTCGCAGAAATCCAAGAACCTCATTTCGAAATTAATTGATAATGGGTTAGGGTTTCTCAATCCAATTCAAAGCAGAGGCCTCAACCAGGTAGAGGACAACAAAAACGGCTTACCAAACTGAAGGAGTCAACCGGTGGCGCTGGATGGTTCTCGCGCCATCGGAGGAGTCTGCCGGAGTTGGAGGTCAGAATTAGAGGGTTATGCTAGACTTTGAGGTGCTGACTCCATCCATGGTGGTCGTGTAACTCAGACATGGCTGGGAAGTGAAAAACGACGACATGCAGAGCCCCGGGTTCACGCGAGCTCGTATAGCATTTTCTGGCGTTGGAGTTTGAGGCTATGGTTCGGGTTTTTCTCTCTAGAACCTGGTGCTTCGATTCATGGTAGTGGTGGTTTGAATCGATGGCTGGAAGTCAGAGGACTAGGGGAGGCAACAGTGTCGCGGCTTTGGTGGTCGTGGGTGGAAGCCCGAGGCGGTGCATGCCGATGGTGAGGCTCGGGTTGGGTCGGATTTAGGCGTTGAATCGATTGGTGGTGGTGGTAATAAGAAGCGGTGGCCGGAGATGGTGTTTCCGGCGGTTGGAGAGAGAGGAAGAGAGATAGAGAGAGTTCTGGGAAGAGAAAGAGATAGAGTATCGCGGCTGCAAGGGAGAAAGGGGGAGAGTTTTGGTTCTAGGGTTTCCAAGTTCCTATTTATACTTATGTGCGTGAAATACCCATCTTGCCCTTGCAACAAATATCGGAACTCTCCTAGCTGATTGCTTTCGGGTTTTGGGCTCGTAACTTCTCTGTTATTCGTTTTTCGTCGAAAACTTCCTAAGTCACTTCTCAACTCCGCCCTAGACCCGAAATATGAAATTTCAATAAAACCCGATTCTTCTTCTTCTTCTTCGGACCAACTTTGACAAATCTTTGTCTCGACAATAATCGTTAGTCTATCAAGCCAAACTATACTTAAATGGCTCAAATGGTAGTTTCGACACTCAAGATAATTTCCTAAATAAATTCCTTTACTTAAATCACCGTACGAAAATTTTTAATGGTGAAAAAATTACCTTCGAAAATTAACTAAAATTTTCAGGGGCTCACAATAATATTCTCATAAGTCTTCCTAATGTTGTTAGGAGCTTTGTACGTGCAAGCCTTTGTTATGTTTAAGTTTGAGTTTCTCATTTCCCATCCTCCAAATTAAACGCTTTCACAATTCCTTAGCCAATAAGTTTCCAACAAATTTGGTTTTGCAACACTCATATTTGGCCTCAATTCTGTTCATTTATATATATGCAGCCAATAGTCCCCTACCTTCTACCTAGGGTTTCGAATGGAGATAATAGTGAAATATGAGCGATAACTGCCTTGTCGAGAAACACTGGAGAAACCAAACGTGAAGGCTGTTGACATCAATTTAAAGTTTTAAATGGTGCGCGCAAATATATTTATAGAAGCTATGGGCAGGATCGAAAAGAATCCTGAATTGATGGAGTTGGAACTGGGAAATTGAAGGAGTTTTTCAACTTTTGTGAATGCCAATGTGTGGTGACCCGAGAGAGGGGTCCCACAGCGACGCGACTCCGAGCCAATTAGAAACCGACATGTGCCGAATGACATCCCGATACTCATCAACCCAAAACCGCAAGGCCTTTTGAGTTTAGGTTGTTGGTTTACAAAACATTTTTTTGGACAAATAATTCTAGCAACCGAACAGCATATTTTCAAAAGCGGAATTTAAAGTGGGCTAAAGGATTTGGGCTTACAATAGGAGCCCAATTTGGAAAATAACAAATCATTAAGTAAATACAAGTATGAGAGACGCGCCCCAGGGTTACGGGTCTCCCGAAATTTTGTAAATCAGCGAGTGGAAAAAAAATAATTAAATAAAAAGTAAATAAACAAGTTACTTCAAAATCCGATAAGGGACCAAAACCCTCTTTTAATAAAGTCAAAGATAAATGCGCCAAGCCGGGCCATGTGCCTCCTCTGTATGCTCCCCGACCACATACTCGAAACCTGCACACTGTTGTAGGGGTGAGCTTTCGTCCTCGCATGCCCAGTAAGGGCCGACCCAACCATACTAGGTTTGAAAAATAATATACTTGAAAATATTTACTTCATAATATTGTGCACGTTTATCAAAAATACTTTAAAAAAGAGGCAACCACAAACATTTGTTCTCTTTTATAAAACATATGAAGCATGCTTCACACAACTTGGAGCTCCGAGATACGTACCTACCGGCTACTCTAAAACAATCGGTGACCGGCCCGGTTCGTCATCCTTCGAGAACTGGCCAACTACTCTGTAGTGCATATGACTACAAGTAGAGAAAGTGTCCATTTCATGGCCCTGAGTGTCCTATGACTGGTTCATCGTCGGTACTCACCTTTCCTCGACGAACATAGGAGCACAGCCCCCTCTGGAGGTTCACGGTTATCGACACCATGGGATCCCTAGGAATCAACGCGTCTAGGTCTCATTCACTTTCAGGTCACAAGTACAAACATATAATGGGTACAGTATCTCAACATGCAAGTCTAGCCTCGGTTTTCGCAATCAGCAATTATCAGTTATGAAAACACAGGTATCACATGGCATCGACTAATGAACAACCAAAAACGTACTTGCAGGCAACATACTATTTTACTAGAGCATACCATGTATATCGAAAAGCCTCTAACAAGGAAAGGACAGCACACCCTACCTGGATATGGAGTGCTCGTCCACATTCGGGTTCGTTCCCGACTTTCGATCATTTGTCCAAATCCAAGTGCACACGCTCGAGTCCTTTAACAAAAACTAAATCCGATAAGTACTCAATTCATAACTCATTTGCTCAATTTCTTTATGAGTCTCCAATTTATCCTGAATCGATATTTAATGGTAACCATTCCCGAACAATTCACTTAACGTAGTAAGCTCATTCGGGAGATGGTGATCACACTTCTTTCCATGTTAAAATTTCGGTCAACCGGTGTGACCTCATTTTATTTAGCTTTTAAACCTTAAGCAATTAAATAATGATTACCATTCCAGAATGGTTTCTCCTTTCAAACTCCTTTCGGGATATGGTGATTATACTTATTTCCTTAATGTAGGGGTCGTCAATGGGCCAAAATTAATGGGCTCGGGCCAGGCCGGGCAGGGCCAAAACATATATATTTTTTTATTTTTCGGGCCGAGCAGGGCCGGGCTTCTCTTAAAAATCAAGGCCCAGGGCCGCCCATAGGCCTAGGGCCGGGCTTTTTTGGGTGGGCAGGGCCGAGCCCATTATATTTATATGTCATATTATTTTGTTAAAAAAAATACAAAAAGCTATGAAAAAATTATGATATGTTAATGATTGACCAAAATAAAATACAAAATAAAAAAAACATATGACCTAATGGAATAATTAGTTCAATATAACTACATAAAAAGATATTAATACAAGAATTGAATGGGCTTTCGGGTGGGCGTATAAGGCCGGGCCGGACGGGCTTTAATGGGCATATAACGGGCCGGGTCGCGGGCCGGGCCTGGGCTTTGAACCCTCCGCCCTAGCCCTGCCTCGTGCCCAATGGGCAGGGCCGAGATGGGCTTTGCTGCGGGTCGGGCCGGACTTTTTCCCACTGGGCCGGGCGGGCGCCCATGGGCTTTTAGGCCCGCGGGCCAAATGATGACCCCTACCTTAATGTATTCCAAGTCAACCAGTTTGAACCCTTTTTACTTAATCATTAAATGCTAGCAAATAAATAGTAATCACCATTCCCGAATGATCACATTCTTACGATAACTTCGGGATATGGCGACACTAGAATACTTCAATTTTTAACCTTATTTCATGAACGTTAATCCAATATCCTAATTTAGCTCAATCAAATAAAATCCACCATTATCATAATCAATTTCTCAAACAATTGTGATTACTTAATCTCCTTGACTTTACTCAACACATTGAGTTTTAATTCTCAATTACCACCAAAATAAAGTCTTCGGCAAAAAGACATTTCCAAAATTGATATCAGATACACCTTCTTAATTGACAAAACAACTCTGTCACATACAACCAATTTCAATCTCAACTACCAAACTGTTTAAGCATTTGACTCAAAAATGTCATCTTAAATTAACTTCATTCAATCCATTTTCCAACCCATTCAACAACATGCTCAAACCACCATCATAATTGTGTTCAACTCAACCACAACAATTGCAAGATCACCAAACCAGGCCCTTACCATTTCTTCTTTTCCAGGTTAGAAGCTAATTCAACGTATCTACATTCCACCACTGTTAACCATCCACATTCCTAGCAAGCAAAACACAAGTTAACAGACAACCCTCATTCAGTTTCATATTCAACAGAGTCTATGATCCTCACCTTAATCGATTTAAATCGAAACTGTCCAAATAGCTCCTCTCTTCCCTAAAGCTTCAATTCTTTTCTTTTCCAGATTCCACAAACCTCAATTCCAAATTAAATGGCAGTAGGTTAGGGTTTCTAATCCAAACTGAAATTGGATGTTTCAACTAAAGGAGGGTACAACAATTACCTAATCGGGAAGGTATGAAGATCCGGCGGTCGTGAGCGGCGGAGCCACGGTGGTCGATGCACTAGCAGCGGTGCGTGTAGTTCATGCGGCGGCTCTGGTCGGAGTCGGAGGTCGGGGTTATAAGGCTATGCTAGACATTGAGGCTCTGCCTTCATTCGCGGTGGTCGGGTAGCCCAGGCATGGCTAGAAATTGAAAAAACGACGACATGCAGAGCCCCGGGTTCCGGCGATGTGCATTCGATGTCGGCTGGTGATGGGATCTTTGGGGCTTGATGGTCGGCGCTCTCTGAGCTCACTGGAGGTGGCATTGTATTGAAAAGGTGGCCGGAAATCGATGGAGGTTGAGAGGCAATAGCGTCGCAGCTATGGTGGTCGAGGGTGGAGGCCGTGATAGGAGCATTTTAATGTGGTATTTTAATAGTTAATTCCTCACATTTTGCTTAGTTAATTCCTTAACGAATCGATTTTTAATTCAATTTTTATTTTTAGGTACATTGGAGTAGATGATGATGAAATAAGTGTTAGGTCCATAAAATGATGGAGAAAAATGGAAATGCACTAAAAAGGTCAACTTTACACATTTTCCTACTCCGGCTAGGAGAAACCAAGCCAAGCAAGGAAGAAGGAGCGACCACCTGACCAAATGAACTTCAAATGAGCTGAAACCTTCCAGATCCATTCTAGACATCCTAAGAAACATTTCTTATGAAGAGTGCAAGAGCCAAAAAGAAGTGGAAGGCCTTCAAACAGTCAGCCCAATTTTCTGCAGAAGCAAAACTGGAAAACTGGACCTGTAAGGAGTCCAGCAGAAATTCCGGCCCAAACACATGGAGATAAATTCTCAAAATTTTACAGAATGATCTACACTCATGATGGATCATTTCATATGAAGAAGTCACGGGCAAAATCTGAAGTCTTGGTGGAGAATTAATTGAAGGAAAAATGAGTAGAAAGTGACTCAAACCTAACAAATTCCATTAGTGTTTAAATATTCAAACCTAACAAATTCCATTAGTGTTTAAATATTCAAACCTAATAAATTCCATTAATGTTTAAATGCTCAAACCTAACATATCATCATTTGTTTAAATCCAAATAGTTTTGCTTGGTAGCCTATAAATAGAGGCTACAACAAAGAAGAAAGAACATTCCTTCATCCATTCCATTTTCTTTGTCTCTCCATTTCCTTTCCATTTTCCTTTCCATCCTCTAGTTTCAAGTTTAGTCATCTCCACGAGTTCAAGCAAGGCCAAAGAAGAAGAAGAGAAGCCGTGAGCACTTCCATCCATAGCCATCCTTGAAGCTTGCTTTCGAGTTTCAAGAATCCACAACGTGAATTATCCATCTCATCTTCATCCACGGTGTAATCCTATTCTCCTTTGTAACCTTTGCTTTGAATTTCGTTGGTTATGAACTAGTTGACATATATGTTTGAACAAAGTATTATTTCTGGAATTTTTATGATTAATTGAGAATTTTCAGATTCATATATTGTGATTCGAGAGTTGCTTATGTGGGTTTGTTTAATTAAATTTGCGTTATAGATAACTTTTGTATTTTAATCTTATGTGGTTGCAAACACTTAGGGTTTCGATATGAATGGTGCTAGGTTTAAGAACATGAAATCGACTTTTCGTTTTGTGTAAACTTGAATCAAAGTAGTAAAGGTTTTGTACAAAGATCGAATTTAATTAAAGAGAATTGCAATTAGGTGGACTTTTCCATACTAAGTTGTACACTTGAGTTGATAGCCTTTCTCTATGTGTAATGCGTTAAACATGACATGATTGACTAGCTTTCTAGGGTTTGATTGCATGTTTGATAGGATTAATCTAGGTGCTTTCGCTTAGGTTAATTAGCATTGAAAAGTAAAAAATGGGAATTCATTTGCTTTCGAATGTTTCACATGATCAACTCCTTTCTCATGACTTAGATGAACAATATTAGGGTTTGAATCAATTTTAATCATAAGTTTCGGTTTTGATCTTTGTTCCTTCATTCCATTCGTATTTTTATGTTTTTGCATTTTAATTGTTTTTGTTAACTTAGTTTCATTTTCAAAAAAACCAAAAACAAAATCCCCCCTTTTCGTGTAAAATGTTTATATTTTGTGAATACATTTGTGAATATTATACTTTGTTTTAATTTTAATTGTTTAATTGTTTGACAATGACAGGTGTACCCTCAATCCCCGGAATAGAACGATCCCTATTTGCTTATACTACTAACGATCTTTTCAGGGTTAAATTATGCGCTTGCTTTGAGCGTATCAGGCCGGAGGCAGTGCATTGATAGGAGCATTTTAATGCGACGTTTTAACTGTTATTTCCTCATATTTACTTAGTTATTTCCTTAAATAAATCCGTCTTGATTAGGAAAGTTTCCATTTTTAGAAAGTTTCTATTTTTAGTAATTTTAATAAAAGTTTCTATTTTCTAGGTACATTGGAATAAATGACAAGGAAATGAGCTGAAATGAAGAAATGGAGTTTTCCTGGTCCAACTAGGAATCCTAGTCAACGCAGGAATCCTGATGAGGCTAGGAAACCTGAAGGCATTAGGAGACTACATGGCTTGAAGATATTATGGGAGATTAAATCTGATTTTTGCATGGGAAATGATGGAGATAATGTGGAAATCAAGGAGATTACGTTGAGAAAATCAAGGGAGAGTTTCAAGGGATTGTGCAACAAGAAAAGGCTCAAAACAAGTCTAGATTCGTTCCTTAATTCTCTCAAGATATGTTGGCTGAAATTAGAGAATAAAATCTGCAATTTTAATGTGGAAATCAAGAGAAAATTAAGGGGAGGATGTTAAGGATAAGGCCATGGAGAGATTTAAGGGAGAAAAGGTCCAAAACAAGTCCCGATTCATTCCTATTTTCACTCAAGATTATTTTGGCCGAAAATTAAGAGAAAAATCAGATAAAATCTTGGGAAAATCAGCAATAATATATTTGGAAAGATTAGGGATTGATTTTGGAGCTTCCTGATTGGTTGAATGACATGGCAGAGCTGACGTGGCATTAATTCATTGGTTGGAGCTATGTGGTGCAACCAGAAAATTCCTTGGAAATTAAATTCATGAAGCCTTGCCTTCCCCTATATAAAGCCCCCTATGCTAGATGTTTTAACACAACACCAACACACCACAACACACCTCTCTCCCTCAGAAAATAAACATTAGAAAAATTCTCTCCATTCTCTAGTCTTCAGAAGCTCTGCGTCTCAACCAAGGAGGAGAAGAAGTCATGCAATACATCAAGATCCTAGCCACCATCCATCCTTGTGTTGTCCCTAGAAGATTGCTTGCTTTCAAGGATCTTTAAGTTCTTCGTCTCAAGGCTTGTCATCCATTTTTCACGGTGTATTTCATACTTTCTTTTATTTTCCTTTGTTTGATTCGTAGAGTTATGAATTCTAGTTAACATGACGTTAAGGGCAAAGTTTAAAGCTCGTTTATATGTTTTGAAATAAATTTGTGATTTCTTTATGTTGATTTATATGTTGCTTATGTGAGATTGCTTGATTGATTTTGGATTATAGAAAACTTTTGCATGTTTATGTTCTTTGGTGGCCAACTTAGGATATATGCATGTAATTGGAGCTAGATTTAAGTAGTGAAGGCTTTGGACAAAAGTCGAAATCAATTAAGGAGGATTGCAAATAGATGAGCTTTGTCATACTAGGTTGTGCACTTTGGTTGACATCCTTTCTTTGTTCTTCATGCATTGAATGTGTTCTTGAGTAGCTAGCTTTCTAGACTATGATTGCATGTTCAATAGGATTAATTTAGGTGCTTTCACTTAGATTAATTATTGAAGGAAAGTAAAATATGGGAAATTGTTTGCTTTCTAACGTTTCACATGGTCAACTTCTTTCTCATGACATAGAAAATCAACTATAGGAATTGTGATTGGATTTATTGCATATGGATTTGGTTTTGATCTTTGTTCCTTGCGTTCCACCCTTGTATATGTGTTTTTATATTTTCTTTCTTTTATTTATTTTAATTTTCGAAACCTTAATTCTTAAACCCCCCTTTTCGTTATTTGTATATATTCTTTTTATAGATTTTTACTTTATACTTTAATTCTTTACTTGTTTTTGCAATTACAGGTGTACCCTCAATCCCCGGCTAGAACGATCCCTACTTATTCTATACTGACAACTACATCTTGCAGGGTTAAATTGCGCGCTTACTTTTAGCGTGATCAATTTTTGGCGCCGTTGCCGGGGATTGAAAAATCACTTGTTTTTGTTCATAATTGTTGTATATAAACTGTTTGAAATTTAGTTTAAATTAACTAGGTTGTTTTTTATATTGTTGAATACGAGTTTTAATTGTAAGTTGTAAATTGAATGGAATAGGTGAAGTCTCTTTTGTTAATATTGGCCTAAACCACTTATTGGTACCTAGTTCAGGTCCCTTAAGGTTGAGGGCGGCCTTTATTAACACTTGTTGAACTGTCTTCACACTTATGATCTTTTTCATCCTAGTAAGTATAGCCTATGTGGAATGGTGTCTAGGAAGGGGACAACGTTCATAACGGGTTTTGAATCCAGAAGTGCTTACAAATGGGCTTAGCTCATGCCAAAATGGATTCTGCCTCTTGTGGTCGTCCTCCCCTACCTGGCCATTTCAGTAAGGTTGCCCAAAGGATGTAGGAGGGAGTTTGTGTCTAGGCGACTATACTTGGGTCGCACGTCCACTTGATTTACCGCTTGGAATTAGATTTGATATCAATAATATTTTTTTTTTTTTGAATAATTGATATCAATAATATTTATGACAAAAGAAAATGTAACAAAATGTTGTGATACACTAAAAAAAAAAAAACATTTGTGTAAATATTTTTCATGTTTTTTTTTTTTTTACTCACTTGTGTACCTAACTTGTGTCTTGTGTACAATGTACTTGCTAATTTTACTTGTAGTTTGTAATTCGTAGTTAAACTTGTTTGTATATTTTGTATTTCTTAGTTAATTATAGTCACTAACGTTTTTTTAATGGAGGTACCGTCTGGCTGAAAGACGTTAAACTCAAGCGCTGCTTGGGAGGCAACCCAATTCAGAAGTAGCTGTGAAGGAGTCTACCTACATAGATTTGCTTTCTCTTTCCCTATTCTTTTTATTTTTAAATTTTTCTCATTTGTTTTATTTTAGGATTTGTTTTCATAAATGCCTTCTATCTATGCTTACTTGTTTCATTGTATGCTTATAATTGATTACATTGAGGACAATGCAATATTTAAGTGTGGGGGAAGGGATTTATATTTGAGTCTTTTATCTTGAGTCATATATTGGAAAAATACAAAAAATCAAAAAAATTAAAAAAATTAAAAAAAATTTGTTGCTTTTATTTATTGAGTCATAGGTTGCCTTTCAACTGTCTAGGATGAGCTAATATCTCTGAAATTATGGCTAAAAGAGGATCACAATATTGAGATGATTTTAGAATGGTATTCTTTGGTTAATTGCGATATATGAAAAATGTGTGCATGTGTAGTGGATATGGATTTCGTGACCTTTGGTACAGAATATGAGCATGTTAAGATGAGTTTTGATTCATAAAAGCCCATGTGAGATATTTGAGCCCATGTCCCTTTTTCTTGGAGTGATAAATGAAAAATATATATATTCTTAATTTCTTGGCGATGTTTTGATGATCTCATTATTCTTTCATTTGATTGATTGCTTGCCATAGATTAAATTTAATGGACTAGAGAATGCTAGAATTCGCTCTTGTGCTTGTTGAGACTTTTATCAATACATGGCCCTGATTCTGGAAAGGATAGAGGCACCTAGGAACTACCACCATTGCCAAATATGCCTGTTTCCCCCCGTCGTGGGACTCCCCTTAGATAAACCCCTTTGAGCCTACATTAAGCCTTTTCTTTCATCACCCTTAAAATCCTTAACCCCTGAACCTTAGTATAGTAACAACCTAACCCTTTGTTCTAAAAACTTAGTGGAGCTATCTTTTGAGACTTACTAAATGGATTTGGTGGCAAGGATGAAGATTGAGAAGAGGTGAAAGTTCAAGTGTGGGGGTAGACTTGTCCATACAGAAAAAATATGTGAAAGCCGTGAAAATGAAAAACAAAAAGAAAAAAAATGAAAAAGAAAGAAAAAAAGAAAAAATTGTTTATGGATTTTAGTCCCCCATACTTGGTGAGTTTGGAGATTGTTTTGAATTGAAGGCCCACTATTGAAAAAATTGGTCTTTGTCCAATTCACAAGAGTTGAAAGGAAGTTTAACATGAAGACATTAGGTCCTTTTATTTTGCCTCTATGGGATTATGACGTTTTTGCAATGCCTTGATGTGTACTTTCATTGATAATAGGAGCCTCTTTATATAGAGAATTACAATGCATAGAATCGGAATTGTACAAGGAAAGGTAATCATACATTGAATGGATATCTCCAAGATTTTCCGAGATTATCTCTAATTAAAACTCTATTACCACTAGGTCAAGTAACCTAGAGTTTGGGCCAGACACATATTCTGGATTTACTTGAACACTCCCCCTTGTGTTGCCCAAATGTGGTGCTCCTCTAGTTGCCTCATTAAAAACCTTGCCGAGTAACAAAAACCCTGTGGGACAAAAATAACCTTGGTCGAAGGGGAAAAAGAGCACAACAAACCTTTCACGTTTCGAGACTATACGTGTAGACATCTCCCCTTGATGTCTGCATCTCCCCCTGATGACAACAGTCATGAGAGTTCAGATAACTTCTGCAAACAATGCTACCAACACGTTTCTCGAAAGTGGAATTTAGGCAATGACTTACTGAGCAAGTCTACCACACTGTACTCAGATCGAACCTAGTTCACTTTGATCTTAAGGAGAGTCTGTTGTCGCTTTTGATGTAGCCTTGCTTCACTTATTCAAAATAAGCAGCATTATCCTAAATGTTCGTAGGCTCATCTGTGGTAGACTTCAAACCACAATTGTTCAAACATGAGTAATTATAGATCCAATCCATATACATTCACGAACCACTTCGTGAAGAGCAATAATCTCTGCATTGTTTGAAGATATAGCGACTAGGGTATATTCTGTAGACCTCCAAGATATCACGGTCTTTACCCATGGTGAACACTTAACCAGTTTGGGAATGACCTTTGTGTGGGTAAGAGAGATACTCAATATCAGCAAAACCTTCCAAAACACATGTCGTTTTGGGATGGAGATAGTGGACGGAAGCCAGTGTTGGCGGCGTTCTTGGTGTGTGATGGGTCCGAATCCATCATCTCTCTGTAGGGATAGAACAAGCCCATATCAATAGTACATCTCAAGTATCGAAGGATATCTTTTACACCAATTCAATGGCGTCGCGTTGGTGCAAAGCTATATCTAGCTAACAAGTTCATAACATATGAGATGTCTGGTCTTGTGCATTGAGCTAAGTACAATAATGCGCCTATTGTACTTAAGTAGAGCACTTTTGCCTCTAGCACATCTTCGTCATCATCCTTCGGACGAAGAGGATCATTTTCAGGATCAAGATTACGGACGATCATGGGGGTGCTTGAAGGTTTGACTTTGTCAAAATGCCTAAGCATCTATCAACATGCTGCTCAAGTTCCAAACCGAGACATAATCGTGTTCTCCCAAAAACCTTCATCTCAAACTCGGATTTCAAGTGTTCAGCGGTTTCCCTTAACTTTTTAAGGGCTTCCAATAAAGATCATGTCCAACATGAACCGCGATAGAATCCGAAACTTGTTATGGAAACGCGTGGGCATATCCCTTCCCAATCAAGTAGTCACTTTAGTGAGCGTTTCAACCTTATTGTAAACGCACTTCGTGGTCTAGAGCCACTTGACTTGGGTAAATGAAGTTCACCATGAACTTTCATGTATATTCCGTATCTAGATCCCCATATAGAGCCACATTTGTAAGCTGCATGTTCAGTTATTAGGAAACTACAAAACTGACAAGGTAGTGGAGTGCAATGACATCCATTACGAGATAATATATCTCATCGTAGTCGATTCCAGGGCGTTTTGTGAGAAGCCTTGCCCCATAAAGCGAGATTGCCATCTCTTTTTCTCATCACGCTTTCTAACGAAGACCCATTAGCCAATAGGTTTTATGTTAGGAGGTGTTGGCATCACTGGCTAGGAAACCTTCCTCTTCGTTAGAGAATCCAACTTAATTTGGATCGCATCTTTCCATTTAGGCCAAATTTCTCTACGTTGGCATTCATTCATCAACGGAGCATGGTTCGATATCATCGGACTCAACAAACTCATGTGCAACGAAATGCGCAACTACATCATCAATTATGATGGAGTTTCTATCCCACGTCTCATGTACACTAGTGTAATTTTCATATAGCTCTATATTCTCAGAAATAAGTTCTGATGTTGAGGCGTCCCCCAACGATAACCATAATCCTGAAGATTCTCATGAGACAGATTTTGAGTCTTGATGATCAAAGGATTGGAATGTGCCAAAGTCTCCTTCGAACGCACGGGCCTCCCATGCATCCTTCCTGGGGCCATGGCCTATAACGCCAAAGTGCCACTCTCTTTGGCTTTGGCGCCATGCCTACCTCCGTGTAGGGTGGTGCTACATCCTCTCGTAGGGACGTTCTTCCTTGAAGGCATATTTGCAAAAGATGTGTGATCTCGTCACTTTAATGGGTATCGAGATGAGACATAGTGAGGACTGACCACGACAATTCCTGTCGTTCCTGCTGAACATTTGTGTTCTTATCTCCCCCTAACGATGGGAAGACTGTCCCATCAAAGTGACATCAGCAAATCTAGCGGTAAGGAGATCGCCTAGCAAAAGTGGCGGACGATTGTTGGAGTCTCAAATCCAACGTAGTTGCCCATTTGTCTGTAAGGACCCATCACAGGGCGTTGTGATGGCGCAATTGGCACATAAATGGCACACTCAAACATGCGTAAGTACGATACTTGTACCCAGTCACTAGCTGTAACGCAGAGGTAGATTGAGTGGCAGTGGGTCGTAGACTAATTAGCATAGCTGCATGCGATATTGCATCACCCCAAGCGGATATAAGGAGATTGGTACGCATTACAAATGTCCGTACTACCATCGTAGTCGTTTTCGCGAGACCATTTGGGTGTGTTCATAAGAATATGATGTCCAACATCAGTTCCATTGCAATAACCATCGAAAGACTTCGATGTAAACTCTCTAGCATCGTCAAGTCCAATTGACGGAATAGGATGATCCGGGGAGTGAGCCCGTTGTCATATGATATTTGCTAGGAGTGTAGCATAAGCAGCATTACAAGTGGACAATGGCACAACACGTGACCAGCGTGTTTGCGTGTCAACCAATCATCATGAGATATTTAAACGTCCGCAAGTTGGTTGAATCAGTCCATAGAATCCCCATGGATTCTATGTAAGAAGAGAATGAGTATTATCATCTCCTTTACATAGGACGGTCTCAGTCCTAATTTCCCTAAGGAACAGGCTTTGTAAACGAGCGAGAGGCTTTAGAAGCAACCAATGAGGATTGTGGTTGGGCCTGAGCGTCTGAAAAGCTACTTGAAGCAAAGTTGGTGATTGTAGCATCACCTAGGGAGCCATCACCGTGAGGGACGCCATCCATGGCGTCATGGATAGGGACTGTGCTAGCCCTAGGTTGGTGGTGGACGGTGGCGGTGCCAGAGGCAGCAGCGGAGGTCGCACTTAGTCCAGGAATCAACTTTTGATTCATGTTTCGTTTCGCTCGAAAGAATGGATGTCCGTGTGAAGTCTTTAGTAGACGGATCATCATGACTAGGATGACCTATCCTGTCATGACAAAGCCATTATGTGTCTAAATCCAAGAGATATTCTCTCATAACTTTATTGGATTTAATAGCTCGAATAGTGACATAGAGTCCACTAGAGAGACACATAAACTTCTCTACGATTCGTCTTTGTTCGCAATCATTAGAGGTATTGCAAAGGAACACATTTCCGTTCTCTACATGCGTTTTCGCAGGGAATCCATTGGCTATTCATAGGTGCGATTTTCCCTAGGAGCGTAGAGAGTTTCTGTGACAGTAATCAAGGTGCCATTTGGCAAGGGGAAGTTGGGCTATTCCATGTCCTTGAATTAATATTGATGACCCAGTCATAGTAGTCACAAAAGTAATGTGCTCAGAATCAAAATGGAGTCATAATGAAAAGAACTCAAAATTTTATGCATAAGCCAACGGAGTACATCATTGTCTCTTAACCATTAGGATAATCTAATCCAAATGCTAGCTAATGCAAAACAAAGGTAGTCGTTTGACTTCTTTCGGTAACTCCAAAATAAATATCACCAGGTGAGTAGAGAGATGTCGGTGGAGCAAAGCTCGCTTAAGTACCACTTATCTCAAAACCTTCCTAGACACCATACTCATTTTGGATGAGCCTACGTGAAGAAAAACTAAACCAATGGCATTTACTACAAAGTATATGGCAATTGCCTATTACATCTCTTGGAAAAATAAAGACTTAAACAGAATTGGCGATCTATTGATCCCAACCAGATTCGTAGTCTTTAACCCTTCACTCTAGATCATCTTCTTGATCTTCTTGTTCTACATAGTGAGCTTCTCTTGCTTCACAATACGCTTTGTAGGCGGTGACAATTTCTGCATGAGCTCTACAAATATGTGCCCAATGACCGGATACTCCACATCGAGTACATACATCTCTTTGTTCAGACTCCATTGATTGAGGCGCTTTGAAAACGTCATTTAGATGGCTCTTAGTGTTGGTGGTACCACCAACATGGCCAGAGGCATTGCCTCCCTCTCTCTTTCCACGTTGACCTCTTCGGTTCCGTGTTTTCCTATTTTGGCGGTTACCTTCCCAAGTAGAGCGAGTATATGGACTAGAACGTCCAGAAGTATCCCTAAGATTAGGGTTTCGCTCTTGGCGCCCTCTCTTAGGGGCGCAACTAACAGGACCCGCCCCAGATTTCACCCTGAAATCTGATGTGGCCCTGCGGGGCCCACTTTAGAAGAAATTCTACCAAAAATTTGGCGGAACTTCCCCTAAAAGTAGGCTACCCAAAACCTGTAGGAAAACATTTACACTTCTAAATCATCCATCCTTAATCTTCTGGAGCCATCTGCTCCCCAAATCACAACTCCAATTTCACAAATATCAGTCTCAACCCAAAAGCAATATTAATCCCATAGGTTATCAGAGCAATACTAATCCACTAGGTGACAAAGAAAACAGAAATAGAATGAGTACGCGGAAGCAATGCTGTTGGCTATGCCTCGATTCCATGTACGCCCGACCTCAACTAATTTCGCCTGCAAACTGGGCATTTGAAACCGAAGGGCCCAGGGGAAAGTAATTGAAAAACACGTTAGAGTGAGTGGACAAAAATAAACGACTAAATAAATAATTTAAATAAAGCAAGTTGTATTACTTCCCCATGAATTTAAATTCATAAAACTTCGATGCATGCAACGTTTATAAAACGTATGTCTTTAAAACTCGGAGTCTCGTGAAAACATATCAGTCCCCGCTGGCTAAGAGAATTGGACTAGCCCCGCTAGTCAAGTAACAAATAAAAGGATATGGGGAAGAGATTTCACCATACTGGTAAAGGAGCCCCTCAGGCTCTACCTACCCTCGACTGCCACTCACACATAGATTGTGTGAGGAGGAGAACTAATAACCTCGACTACCACTCACGTGAGGAGGAGAATAAATCACCTCGACTGCCACTCACAAACACAAAGTAAGTGAGGAGGAGAATAAGCTACCTCAACTGCCACTCACAAACACAAAGTAAGTGAGGAGGAGACCTAATCGAATGACCCGAGTATGGTGAGGAAAAACAATCGAAAACCAGTAAATCAGTAAGGCTTCCCCAACCTCGCAACAAAACACGAGTATGAATCCCATCCATACTCGGAAAATCTCAAGAAAATATATATTCCAATGACGTGGCCCCGCACGCCAAAATATTCTAGAATTCATAAACCATTAGGCGAGAAATAATCGCTAAAATAATTCAATCAAAAATCCCAATTTCGAAAAATATTCCAAAAAATCTCAATATCGACGAATAAAATATATTAATAAATTCCGGAAATCACCTCGGAAAGTAATTCATCGAAAATCACTTAAATCATGATTTCAAATAAAAACCATATATCGGAGATACTTATCAAAGGCTCAAAATCCATTCCCGAATCATAATTGAAAATAAATTATAATTAATCTCTGAAAATTTAATCATATTCCGAAAACAAATCATGAAATCCAAATCTGAGCATAATAGATTCGTATATGAAATTCATATGGAAAAACAATGCCAAAATTATAATCCAAGGCAAAATATTATGCTCGATAATAAAATGATAAATAAATTATTATTTCTGGAAAAATAAATGCATGCATCATTCTTTAAAAATAAAAGTCCACTCACAGTACTATTCAGGTGATCACGCATACGAGTTCCTTCGTCGAGCAATCGCTCGGTACGTCACCCTTTAAACGTCCGGATTAAGCCCGTGAAGAAAACCCAGAAATGGGTTTCAGATCCCCTCTTCGATTCGACCTCTACACCGGAAATTGCAGCAAGAGGGGTTGGGGAAAACGTTCACCAGCTCGAGGAGTCCCTGCTGTCCACTTTTGGCGGTCAGAGGTGGTCGGAAACCATGGAATCGCCGGAAGGATCGAAATTGGACCCGGAAGGAACTTCACGTCGATTTGAGCTTTTCCGGCCAAATCGTTGCAAATCAAGGGCACCAGCGTGAAGGTGGGAAGGAGGCGAGTTTTTGGTGGCTTGGAACACGCCGGGGACGGCCGGACGGCGTCGAATTGCAGCGAGGAAGCTGCTGCCCGAAGAGGAAGGGGGAGAGCGCGGGGAAGAGAGAGAGCTGGGGTGAGTTACCGGAAATGGAAACCTACCTCGGTAATTTTCCATATATATATATAATTTTTACCATGAACAGTAACTTTCACATTTTCTCGTATAACTTTCGCATGCGAACTCCGATTTTTACGAACCACATATGCACGCGCTCGGTTTAACATCCTCTACAACTTTCGTGAAGAAAATTTTCTTAGATTTTGACCCGAACAAAAAGTCATATTCTAACCCCCCCTAAACTGTAAAATGATAACTGCGAACGGTAAAACGTACCGTAATTCACATACACATAGTAAAAGAGGTTAAATCGGATATGGGGTGTAACAATTCACCCCCCCTTATAAAAATTTCGCCCTCAAAATTTACGTACCTGTTAGAAGAGGTGGGGGTACTGCCGTATCATTTGTTCTTCTGATTCCCAAGTAGCTTGTTCCACTAGGTGATTACTCCAGAGTACTTAACAAAAGGTATCGTCTTGAATCTGAGTATTTGCTCCCTTCTATCAAGGATCTAAATTAGTTCCTCCTCATAAGTCAAGTCCTCCTTCAAACGAATAGGTTGTTCTTCTAAGGCGTGTGAGGAATCCGAAATATATTTGCGGAGCATGGACACGTGGAAAACATCATGAATTTGTGATAACCTTGGAGGCAGCACAAGCTGATAAGAGACGGGGCCAATTCGCTCCTTAATCATAACAGGTCCAATATCTCTAGGACTGAGCTTTCCACGCTTCCAAAATCTTACAACACCCTTCCAAGGAGACAATTTTAGGAATACCCAATCACCTTGTTGAGATTCCAAGTCTTTCCTGCGGTTATCCGCATAACTCTTTTGTCTACTCTAAGCTGTCATAAGTATTTCCCTAATCAACTTAACCTTTTCAGTAGTAATCTGGATAATTTCCGGACCAATGAGCTTCCTTTCTTCAACTTCATCCCAACACAGCGGAATACGACACTGTTTCCCCTATAGAGCCTCATAAGGAGCCATGTCAATACTGGAATGATGCCTATTGTTGTATGCAAACTCTATCAATGCCAGATGGCTATCCCAGTTTCCTTTTAACTGCATAACGCAAGATCTCAACATGTCCTCCAGAGTCTGAATAGTTTCTCTCTGGTGGTCCATCAGTCTGAGGGTGAAAAGCAATGCTAAAATTCAACTAAGTACCCGAAGTTACAAGTAAGCTCCTCCAAAGCTTTGAAGTGAAACAGGGATCCTGATCTGAGACAATAGATACAGGTGACCCATGAAGTCTTACAATCTCAAGTCAACAACCAACAAAACTCTGATGATCCCCACAACAAAAGCAATGAAACATGTTCATAATCTAAAATTATCAACGTCCAAAGTCGAATCACTTGTCTTGTTGGACCATGTAGCACCATAAGTTCGCGAGTACATGAATTCCGGTGTAAAAGAAAATTCATTTCAATGGTTAGCTTAGACAACACATGGCATTGACGTCACAAACACTACGCCAATATTTGAATCAGACAACATGCATCAGACAACTGCGCACATTTTCTCTGTCGTCTGAAAAATTCAGACGACAGCAAGAATTATTCTATTGTGTATGATTCAATCATACAACAGTTATTGAAAAATAGGTGTGATGTTGATCCACATTTCTTTAAGGGACAACAGATTTTCAGATTGCTGTTGTCCAAATATCTAGTTTCAGACAACATAATAAATGATGATGTTGTTTCATAGTTATTCAAACAATGATTGAAATTTGATGTCGTCTGAATAAATTCAATCAGACAACTCTTTTTACATTGCTATTGTGTAATTTATTATCAGACAATCACTATGTTTTGATGTTGTCTGATATTTTTCAGTTCAGACAACATCTTTTCTTGTATGTTGTGTGACATTTTTACATACAATTGGTCTTTAATTTATATTGTCTGTTTTTAGGATCAAAATAGGGTCAAAACTCAATTGTTTTACTCCATCCATTGAATTTGCCCGCCCATTTTTTGGCCAAAATTTAAACTTCCCCCTTTTCACCAAACCCCTTGTTTTAATTTGGGAAAGGAAAAAAGGTTCAGATGCAGAAGGAGGCCCAACACTCGAGAGTTCCCCAATCTCTCTCCTCCGCCTCTACAAAAATCGGAGACCAGCCTTTTGGCCTTATTTCGACACCGCCACCATCAAACGACGGCACATAGAGCGGGGAGAAAACCCCAGCCAACCCGTCGCTAGTTTCAGTTCTCCACTCTCTCTTAATCAAAGCCATCAGATTCGCCTCACCAAATTGAAAAGAGATAGTCATCTTCCACTGTCCCCTTCTAGAAGAAAGATGCAGGGAAGAGAGCGGCCCAGAGTGGCCTAAGATTCGTCATCTTTCATTCATCACGAGTAAGACTTTTCTTCATCTATTACTAAACTAGTTGTTAAATTGGGTCATTTGATTCTTCTCTTTTAATTTTGATTAATCTATCTATTAGTTTGAAAAGGCAAACTGAACTAAAAAGTTTTTGTTGCTGTGAAAATCCCTATTTCTTGTTTTAATCTAGCACTGACCAAACTTCTTTTCTATTAGTTAGTTGGAAATATTGAAATCGAGAATTGACCAACACAGAGTACAATAAGTTTCTTGAAGTGCCGACATCGAGACAAATAAGGTATGTTCTTCAAACATGCTACCACTACCCTTTTCAATGCATTAAACCCTTCCCCTTCTTGATTACTTGGCAAAGGCTCAGAAGGTTTTTATTTTTTTTATGCTAATATGAGAGGAGTCTTTGGTTGGTGGAAGTTGCAGAGAGATAGAAGTTCCTCTATGATAGTCTACCTAACTGATTTGCGGCGTGCGAGCTTCAGCTGTGGAATCCTAAGGCTCCTCTAATTTCGTTAATCGCATGGGGAAAGCTTGGTTAATCTCTAAGGTAGTTTTTGTTAATATTTTATTCTTTTGTTTTTACTATCTGTTGTCTCAGATTTTACATGCTTTGATTGTGTAATATGTAGTTGTTAATTGGGTTTTGGTTCAAACATCAATCCAATTGTTAATTTTAGTATGTTCAGTTGAGGAGACTTTGAAAATTTGATGGTCATGTCTGACCAAACGCAGCTTAATATGGTGGAGTATATAACCTTTATGGTTTTGATTTGTTGGATGGTTAGTTTGGCATATCTAGATGGTCTATTGCTCATATCCCTCTGCAGGGGTCTTGATGGTGGTCTATATTTGTTGAAAGTCATATCTTGCCGGAAAGGAAGTATAGGATTATTTTAGGCTTTCAGCTGTGATTTGTCTAATAGAACTTACATGAAGTATAGTTTTGGATTTCTTTGGTACTACCAGAAGGTAATTTCCTATATATGACTGAAACACTCACCGACAAGACTGAATACAGAGATAGATGTGTTGGGTGTTTTTTTTTTTTTTTTTTTTGTTGGGGTGGGGGGGGGGGGGGGCAAGGTTCTTGGTGAATGCTAAGGACGCACATGTAGCCAATTTCAGCCATTTGAACATCAACTGTTGAGGGCCTCTTGTTGTTAGAAGCCTCTTGTTGTTTTCTAATATCTTCCTTGTTTATTACTTACAGCAACCAAGGCCAGTTGCAACTCAAATGGGCATATTGAATGCAAATGGGATAAGTTGGGATTTTAGATTAGATTCAGCAACTCACATACTTGCTATTGTGATACTAAGCTGGCATGATGTAGAAGCTATCTAGGCTACAATGGAGTTTGGTGAATTCTAGTTTGGTAGATTTTATGATTTTATCTCATCAGATTGATTTTTACATGCAGATGATTGACCTCCATCTCTAACTCAAATTGTATTTCTTTATCAGTAGTTACGTACGGAAGTGAAATGGCTGAATATTCCAAGTGAGGTGGTGGGTGCTTGTTGTCTTGATTTACATTACAAGCTCTCAAGGTATTCCCTTCTGGTCTCTTTATTTAATATCTAATCATAATAAATTAATGCTTGATTGTTGTTTTTGTTATGAAGTAGTGACATCCCTGTTTATGACTTCAGAATGTGATGCATTGCTTATACTCTCATGTTTATGACTTTAAGTGAATGATCTTGTATTCATGTACTCAGATGATCGAATACTTGCTGTGGTTTTTTATGTTATAGTACTGGGAGTGAAAACTTGGTGTGCAATGCAACTTTGGGAGTAGAGAAGAAAAACTCTGGACATCTCAACTTGACAGAATGCTAAAGAAGCAGAGAATGAGAAAATACCATTGATCAGGTAAATTCTTTTAACTGTCCTATCTCTTCTAAGTTCTCTAGCTACTGCCCACTTCTTATGCATATTTGCTGATGCATGTATGTCTTGTTGATAATGCCTGTATTGTGCTATTATATATGTGTGTTCAAGTTTGAGATTTACTTTTTGTAGATTATTCTTATTAATTATAATGCTTGCTGATTTCCTTGTTATGGTTTCACTTCTATATGCTATTTCCTTATTACTTTCTATAGATCCTTGTAAGAACTGCACTGCACAAATGGTATCAATATATTTTAGCATCAAAGTGCATTTTGAAAAGTGAGATGGGGCATTTATTTTGATAAGCTACCAATTTGGTATATATATATATATCAACCAGCATTTTGCACCATCTTGCATCACATCTGAGTGTCCAATTCTCTTTACAGGTTAGCAACTGGAGGTTGTGCAGCTGTAGAACCATTTCCTGCTATAAATCCATCTCGAATCCTCCTTGCAATGCCTCAAGCTTCAGTTAGTTGTAGTTGAAATGTACCATCAATTCAGAATAGAATTTTGGGATGAATACTGTGTTGATGTTATTGGGATGAATATTGATAGTGGAATATTGTAGATCTTGTTGGATAAATGGAACCCTTTTGGTATCAATATTGAATGTGTTTGTAGATGCGTTGATTGATAGGTTTTTGTTAGATGCAATATCCATAATGCATGTCTTATTATCCAATTTCAGACAATGCAAGCTCACCAGAAAACCATTGTCTAACAATTGAGCACAAAAAAATCAAATAAAAAAACTGTTGTTTGTACAACATAACAACAATATCTTTTAAACTGGTTCTATTGCCCAACATTGTAAAATACAATGACAAAGCTACATATTCTATTGTGTGAAACAAAGGAAAACAACAAAGAGTACAAAGAAACTATTGTCTCACTTGATTAACCAGTACATCATACTAGGAAAACCATGGTTGGAAATAAACTCCAATAATTGCAAAATCTAGAAAGTTGTTGTTTGACTAAACAACACACAAGAGATTACTATGAGAAAAATAGAGTGAAACTTTAACAGACAATGTTACACTATAAGTTATGTTGTCTTAATGACCTCAGAAATTCCTATTCTTTAAATTCTGTTGACTTAATTCACTTTGGACAACAGCTACTTGAAGTTGTCTATTGTCTTTTCTGGTGTTCAGACAACAGGTTTGTTAGCTCTTGCTATTGTCCAAATTTTCTTCAGACGACAGAATCTTGCTGTTGTCTGATAGTCCCATCAGACGGCTCCCACTCAGTCAACAACAAAGAGGGGCATCAGACGACAGCGAAAAACTGTCGTCTGATCATATTATTGGCGTAGTGAAATCACCCTGTTAAAATTATAGCTTAGAAAACTTTCTCATAAAAGTTGCTTAGTGAAGATCCAACCCATTCACCATCAATTGTGATAACCACAAGATGGTCATTGCTAATCGACAATTCTAAAACAAATTTCCTTAGCTATTACAGGACAACACTTCCTTCCTTGTTTGTTTGTGCTTAAATTCTAATCGGAGGTCGTTCACATAAAGATCCCATAGTTGTCAAACATATAAAGGTCAACCTCGAACGAACCAATAAGTTCATAATCAAGTAGGTTATGGGGCCACTACACTTCTGCTGCGCTACTCTGATTCCTGCCTAAAAATCATTGATCCAGCCTTGAGATGACATTTTGAGTCGACTAAGAAAACTCATCTGATAGCTACCTTACTGGCCACACATATAACAGCTTCCTCAAAAACTTTTATAAGTACGATAATGTGGAAAACTTTTCTAAATCAAATGTGTCACAAGAAATTTACTATTTACCAATGCCTCCGATCAAAGCTGCTAATAATTCTCACAAGTTGGTACTCACTTAACTACCATGTCATGTACCACATCCTCAGAAATCCAGTGCAAGCAAGAATTATAACTACTAACTCTACTCCAGCTCAGCGAACATATCCAGAAGAAGATGCATCACACTCAAGTTGTTCTTAGCCGAAGCTACACTTCTTTAATAGTCATAGATATGAAATCTAGCTGAATCCATGTCGTTCTCGTTGATCTCTATTGCCCCCAAATGTTAATCTTAATTCATATACTCAGGTAATTCTGACTACCTGAATTATCAGATACTAGACTCGAATTTGATCAGTCCAAAATAAAATAGCTTTCTTAATCAGTTAGGGAAAACTCTCTCTTATAACTACTTCACTAGCCCCAAGTAGAAACATCTCCAACCGTCTGACAAAACCTTATGACAATTCCATTACAGATACGACATTGGGGAAAATTTTCTCAAACCTTGTATGTACCCCTTTAAGGACTACGATGTCTCCAACAACACTAGTAGATGTTCCAAATCTGATCCAAGAGTTGACCAACTAGATTAGAAACTCAATACTTGAAATGAATGATTCTCAAACTGAAACCTTGCCAGTCATAATAATTTGATCGATTCCATAGCAACCCCGCCAAACTCAAACATCCCAAAAGAAAAGTTTACCTCCATTCGTGACTGAAAACCTTATGTTCGAAGCAACCTGTAAATGGTTTAATAAGTAAGCAAAGGCGCATCGTGTTACGTGAACGTAAAACACCCCAAAAACTGCAGGGAAGAAAATCAACTCGTGAATTAAGAAAAAGAGCTATTGAAGCAACGACCCCCACAAGCAGGAAATAAATTCTTTCATAATCCCCAAAAGACTAATCGAAAAAAAATCCCTCAAAGAATGCTACTAGAATCCCGAAACTTATTGACTAGCGTCACCCCGCAACGAACACATACAACCAAACCTTCGCCATAACTCTAAGATTTTAAACTAAGCTCATAACCACATCACCTAGCACTTCACTTGAATTACTATGGACACCCCGTGACGTCACTACGACTATTTCTTGATCCCAAGTTCAACAATTTCACCCAAAAATGTCACAACCGTCAATCCCCGAAATTGTGTTGAACCAATCACCTAAAATCAATAACCAACGGCACACACTCTCGAGCAATACCATTTACAAAAAGTTGGTTCTAATCCTCTCCATTGCAAAACTTAAATATCCCGCCTACTTAAACTTAAAACACAAAACGACCTCAAAATTCACTTCTGTCCATCTCTCTACTCACTACGACCCAAAACTTATAATGGCCAAATCATAACTCAAAGAGCCAAAATCAATTCCCTTACTTGAACAAAACTATGTCCATAAGCAGTGGTCAGGTCAACAGACCAAGGTGTCCAAATAGAGAAAAAATTACCAATCCGGTTTTCTTTGTGAATTGCAATGTATCGTTCTAAAATGATGCTCGCAACACCAACCACGTCTACGGGACACATCCCTTGAAACTCGGTTCAAAGTCAGAACCACTTCAAATTCAGAACCACTATTACTATTAATCCCACTTCAAACAACAATTCTGATTCTAAGTATTCGGAGACAACCCCAAAGCTATAGTCGCTCGTCTCAGTCACTCAAACTCGAAATCGAACTCTATTCTCGCACCTTAAACCCTACTCCAACAAACTTACTGGCACCAAGGAAGAAATATCCACCACATTTCCTCGAATCATACCTCGTAGCACAACTCGAAATCGTAGAGTAGTCTTACTCTACCACCAGCAGGGAAATGTGCAAAACATGCGAACAATCCGCTACGCAACGAAAACCCTAAGAGGCCGGCGTACAAGAGGCATAGCACCTAAAGAAACACCATCTAGACATGTACCTTACACACTTAATGAGTACATCAGCACCGAAGAGTAAACGATGGGGAACCGCTGCAGTCGGGCCATCACTCCGGAGGTACTGTGTAACATCAAGCGTATAAGGCGACAGGATAGAAAAAAGTCTACAGAATCTGACAACCTAATGCTCTGATACCAACTAACAGGACCTGCCCCAGATTTCACCCTGAAATCCGAAGTGGCCCTGCGGGGCCCACTTTAGAAGAAATTCTACCAAAAATTTGGCGGAACTTCCCCTAAAAGTAGGCTACCCAAAACCTGTAGGAAAACATTTACACTTCTAAATCATCCATCCTTAATCTTCTGGAGCCATCTGCTCCCCAAATCACAACTCCAATTTCACAAATATCAGTCTCAACCCAAAAGCAATATTAATCCCATAGGTTATCAGAGCAATACTAATCCACTAGGTGACAAAGAAAACAGAAATAGAATGAGTACGCGGAAGCAATGCTGTTGGCTATGCCTCGATTCCATGTACGCCCGACCTCAACTAATTTCGCCTGCAAACTGGGCATTTGAATTACTTCCCCATGAATTTAAATTCATAAAACTTCGATGCATGCAACGTTTATAAAACGTATGTCTTTAAAACTCGGAGTCTCGTGAAAACATATCAGTCCCCGCTGGCTAAGAGAATTGGACTAGCCCCGCTAGTCAAGTAACAAATAAAAGGATATGGGGAAGAGATTTCACCATACTGGTAAAGGAGCCCCTCAGGCTTTACCTACCCTCGACTGCCACTCACACATAGATTGTGTGAGGAGGAGAACTAATAACCTCGACTACCACTCACGTGAGGAGGAGAATAAATCACCTCGACTGCCACTCACAAACACAAAGTAAGTGAGGAGGAGAATAAGCTACCTCAACTGCCACTCACAAACACAAAGTAAGTGAGGAGGAGACCTAATCGAATGACCCGAGTATGGTGAGGAAAAACAATCGAAAACCAGTAAATCAGTAAGGCTTCCCCAACCTCGCAACAAAACACGAGTATGAATCCCATCCATACTCGGAAAATCTCAAGAAAATATATACTCCAATGACGTGGCCCCGCACGCCAAAATATTCTAGAATTCATAAACCATTAGGCGAGAAATAATCGCTAAAATAATTCAATCGAAAATCCCAATTTCGAAAAATATTCCAAAAAATCTCAATATCGACGAATAAAATATATTAATAAATTCCGGAAATCACCTCGGAAAGTAATTCATCGAAAATCACTTAAATCATGATTTCAAATAAAAACCATATATCGGAGATACTTATCAAAGGCTCAAAATCCATTCCCGAATCATAATTGAAAATAAATTATAATTAATCTCTGAAAATTTAATCATATTCCGAAAACAAATCATGAAATCCAAATCTGAGCATAATAGATTCGTATATGAAATTCATATGGAAAAACAATGCCAAAATTATAATCCAAGGCAAAATATTATGCTCGATAATAAAATGATAAATAAATTATTATTTCTGGAAAAATAAATGCATGCATCATTCTTTAAAAATAAAAGTCCACTCACAGTACTATTCAGGTGATCACGCATACGAGTTCCTTCGTCGAGCAATCGCTCGGTACGTCACCCTTTAAACGTCCGGATTAAGCCCGTGAAGAAAACCCAAAAATGGGTTTCAGATCCCCTCTTCGATTCGACCTCTACACCGGAAATTGCAGCAAGAGGGGTTGGGGAAAACGTTCACCAGCTCGAGGAGTCCCTGCTGTCCACTTTTGGCGGTCAGAGGTGGTCGGAAACGATGGAATCGCCGGAAGGATCGAAATTGGACCTGGAAGGAACTTCACGTCGATTTGAGCTTTTCCGGCCAAATCGTTGCAAATCAAGGGCACCAGCGTGAAGGTGGGAAGGAGGCGAGTTTGTGGTGGCTTGGAACACGTCGGGGGACGGCCGGACAGCGTCGAATTGCAGCGAGGAAGCTGCTGCCCGAAGAGGAAGGGGGAGAGCGCGGGGAAGAGAGAGAGCTTGGGTGAGTTACCGGAAATGGAAACCTACCTCGGTAATTTTCCATATATATATATATATAATTTTTACCATGAACAGTAACTTTCACATTTTCGCGTATAACTTTCGCATGCGAACTCTGATTTTTACGAACCACATATGCACGCGCTCGGTTTAACATCCTCTACAACTTTCTTGAAGAAAATTTTCTCAGATTTTGACCCGAACAAAAAGTCATATTCTAACCCCCCCTAAACTGTAAAATGATAACTGCGAACGGTAAAACGTACCGTAATTCACATACACATAGTAAAAGAGGTTAAATCGGATATGGTGTGTAACAGCAACTATAATTGGATTCTGGAATACGCTCTATTTCCACGGATCTCGAATTATAGTTCTTCACAAGGATGTTGCCATGCTTTTTAGCGACATTCATAGCTCCAATGAGTTCATGAATGATCGGAGTAATATTTTTTATGTTTTTAATATCATTTTCCCTACATTTTACTTAGTTATTCTCTTAACAATGTCATTTCTAATTTACTTTGTTGTATTTAGGTAGAAATGAGCTTCATACGTAAGAAATGAGCTAAGGAGAGCTGGAAATGAAAGAAATGAAGGCAAGGAGGAAATGAAGCACAGAAATGGGAAAGGAATGGAGAAATGGAAACTTTCCTAATCTAAAACAGGAAATCCCAGTCGAAGTAGGAATCCTAATGCAACTAGGAATAAGCTCGGAAAAATGGTGTTCGGAAATGAGAAATGACAGAGTCCTAGTTGGACTAGGAAACCTGATGACACTAGGAGTCCTGGTGGTGCTAGGAGATGCTGTGGTTTCAAGATGACTCAAGATTGCTCAAGAATGTTCTAAAATGCACAATGAATTTTGGCAACAAAGGAATGGGCTTTGAATTTGTCCAATTGAGAAGCCTGGCCCAAAGATTGAAGCATGTGACTTGCACATGAGTTTCTAGATCATTCTTGACGTTTTGGGAGAACCCTAAATCAATTATTATTGATTTTTGCTGAAAATAAATAGAAGATTCATGAAGATTTCGGCAAGAGTCCAAGTAGGGATTATTTCGATTACTTTGGAATTCTTGGAGATAAAATAAAGGAAGAAGAATTGAAAGATGATTCTACATACAAGGAAGCCGAAATAGAGACTAGATTCATGGAGAATTCGGCCAATGATAAGGTAACTTGTTCTCTAATTCAAATGGAATTCTCTCATTGGTTGAATGATGTCACACAAGAGAGATTTCTTAGGGAAGTAAACCCTAGGCCGTGCACTATATAAAGGAGGGGATAAATTGCCGTGAAGACCATCATGAAACCCTGAATCAAAATCGCAATACCTCCCTTTACTCTCTCAAAGTTTCGGCCTCTCCAGGTGTTCAAGGTTTTGAAGCCGTGAAGCAAGTTCTTCCTCCATCCTCCATCCTTGCCGTGATCATCCTTGCCGTCCACCACCTTTGAAGATCTTCTTGCGTTCTTGAAGCTCCTTTAAAAGTGTAACCATGAACCTTAGAACTTTGTTTTCGGTTTTGTTTTCTTGTAACTTTAAAATCAAATTGTGTAGCGTTCTATCTTTTTGGTTTTCTTGGATGATGCGATTTCATGTTAGATTAAAGTATATGTTTTGATGATTAATTTCCAATAACCTTGAAGCATGACTTAGTTTTAGGATTTTCAGATTTATAGTTTTCGAAATCTTTATATGTTCTTGAATGTTTGTTGGTTTTGTTCTTCAATCCCATCTTTCATGTTTCGATTTCTTTGTTGACCAAATTAGGTTTCGAGTTGCATGATTGAATTCATAATTAGATGCTAGCATCCTAGGTCTTGTTAATTAAAGTGGAAAACCTATAATTACTTAGGTAAATCAACAAAGAGAATTGCATGCTCGATTAGCGTTCTAACTTGTGTGTTTTTCTTAAATCAATCAAACTTTCTAAGTGTTTAATGCGTTGAATGTGTTTGTTATTGGATTGGTCACTCATTAGCATAACATGTTTAATAGGGTTAACTATGGTGCGTTCATCTAGTTAATTTAACTAAGGAAAGTAAAAAGGACTTATGCATGTGTTCATGGTTTGTTCTTGATTGATTTCATTCAAGTATGTGTTTGATTCGAAAGTTGTGATTTGTGTCCTTGGATTCGTGTTAAAGGTTGTTAATTACATCATACATTCTCATCCGTTCATCTTATCTTGATTCTTGGTTGATTGGTCATTGTAATTAATTAGTTAGATAATTAGTTTAGAAATAAAAACAACTTTTGAAACCCACCTTATCCCTTGTATATTTTCGTAAATATTGTGTAAATATATTAATATTAATTCTTTGATGCTTAAATGACAGGAGCACCCTCAATCCCCGGACAGAACGATCCCTATTTGCTATATACTAACAATTGACAACATGGTTAATTTTAAGAACTTATTTCGAGCTCATCAATTTTTGGCGCCGTTGCCGGGGATTGAAAAGTCTTTTTGCATTTGTTGCGTCAATATTGTATATATATTTGTGAAATCGTAAAAAAAAAAAAAAAATATTTGTTTTGTGTTTTTCGTTTATAATAATATTTGGTAGAAATAAGAGTTTTATTATAAGTTTGAAATTAATCTTGGAAATAGGTGAAGTCTCTTTTGTTAATATTGGCCTAAACCCTTTAAGGGCACCTAGTTCAGGTCCCTTAAGGTTGAGGGCGGCTTTTATTAACACTCGTTGAACTGTCTTCACACTTATGACTTTTCTTATGTAAGTAAGTATAGCCTATGTGGAATGGTTGAAGGAATTGTGTCCTAAAACAATCATTTTGATGTAATTATTATTGTAATTATTATTATTCAAAAGGGCAAGTTTATTGTTCATTGCTTATACTTAATATTTGATTGAACAAGGTCCAAGGAATATGAGTTAAAGAGAAAGTAATCTAAAGAGTTAGATGTGTGAGACATTTACTCTTTCACACTCTTATCCTAAAAGGTTCCTAGTCATAGGATTATCACTTGGACATTGATAATCCGGAAAGACTAGCACATACTATGTATTCTCAATATGGATGATGATATGTCTCTTGTCATTTGTGTAGAGACACTAATACAAGTATGTGGGTGCTCTTAACTTAAAGAGTATACTGAACGCGATCATTAGAGTTCTTGTATGGAGTCTTACTTACATGTCAAACTTGAACTCTAAATTGCAATAATACAAATTAGTCCTTTGACCTGAGACACCATAGTTGTCTTATGAGTGAATGGATTATCTCTTGATGATGCAATAACATTGTGTCCCTTAATGGATATAATAGATGCATTCATTGGTATAATCAATTCGGTCATGGAGACATGTGAGTGTACAACAAGGAATCTCTATCCTTAAGTAAATAAGGTGTATGTTCAAAGATGTGATTCAATGAGTCTTTGGCCAAAGCATTGAATGAGATTTAAAAAGGAGTTTTTAATCACATTCTAAGAATCACATAAGAATGAAAATCACATTAGGGGATTGACATATCAATTCCATACCCCGATGATGTGATTTAGAACATAGTGTAAGAGAAGGACCGTATTGTATTGTAATTCCAATTGAATAGGTTCTTTGTCATTCTACATTAACTAGGGTAGTCATGATATGTTGCAAGACGTCACTCATGACTTGTGAAGTCCCCGAGGATTAATAAACATTTATTATCCTAATAACAAGGGAGAATCAAAAATGGAGTTTTTGATTCGTAAACAAAATAGAATGGTTTCTATAAACTTCACTGCCTTGTTAATTAGAACCTAAGAGATCGCACACCATATAAGTGGATCATTGAGATTATATATGAAGAAGATTAAACAAGAGTTGATTATGAGCAAATAATTAATTAGATTTATTATTTGAACATAATTAGGATTTTCGGGTAAAACCGAACCTATTGGGCCTAAACGATTGTCGGGTTTTTTGGTGTGGACTTGGGCTTCACTAAATGAGATTTAAATGAAAGCCCAAGACACATTTTTAGTGCCCAATAACATGTATGGACCAGCCAAAATATTGGCTTTATGAAAGTCAATATTTTTCTTTTAGTAATTGGAGTTATTTCCTATTATATAAAAGGGAAAGCATGGACAAAGAAAAGAGTGTGTCTCCACACTATTATTTTCAGATTAGAGAGAGAGAAAGAGAGTTCTCTCTTGGTCCATTTTTCAGAAATTAAAGGAAAGAAGAACACTTGCATAATTTCTTCTTTTCTTTCATCTTTCTTCATCTCTTGATTCACTTGGTGAAGATCCTTAGAGGCCATATATTTTTGTGGCTTTACTTGTTACATCAAGGAGGAGATTACAAGCACAAGAAGGAGTATAAGAAGGAGTTCTTAATTCAAGGTGCTTCAAGGTGGAGGAAACACACACAAGGAGAGATCAAGGAGAGGAACTTTGGTGGTTCACTTGGATCGGATTAAAATCACGCTCCAAGGGTGAGTAGAACATAAACTCCCTCTTTGTTCTTCCTTACCATGCATGCTATGTTTATATACATATCACAATAAGCCAAGATCATGGGTTAAAGGAATGGATTTTATGTTTAGTTAGTAGTTTAATTGTTAAACTTATTCCGCACTAATTAAAAAGTTTTGAAATCCATCCATTCCTTCAATGGTGTCTAGAAATGGGACAACGTCCATAACGGGTTTTGAATTCAGAAGTGCATACAATTGGGCGTAAACCACTATGTGGGAGTAGCCCAAGCCAAAATGAATTCTACCTCTTGTGTTCGTCCTCCCCCACCTGGCCATTTCAGTAAGGTTGCCCAAAGGATTTGAAGGGAAGTTTGTGTCTAGGCGACTATACTTGGGCCGCACGTTCCAACCTTGATTTTGGATTTATAATCAAATTTTTGTTTTTTATTAAACATTGGAAGAAGCGAAAAATACATTTGTAAAAATTGTAAAGTTGTACCCTAAAAACACTTGTAAATTTCGTGTGACATGTATAGTTAAACCTTATACTTGTATTTTTCATATTCTATTTTACTAACTTATTCTTTGAATTCCAGGAAAATCAAATGGCTGAAGGAACTCAGTCTATTAAGGACCTTGTGTCCTCCAATGTACCTGGTGGGCTCCCTAATGCAATTGTGTACCCTGCTGCTGAAAATGGAAAGTCTGCTCACTTCGAAATGAAATCTGGATTACTCCAAGCACTGCCCATTTTCCATGGCCTCAACGTTGAAGATCCTAACAAGCACTTGAAAGAGTTTCTCTTTGTTTGCTCAAGTATGACGCCCCAGGAGGTTGATGAAGAAATTTTCAAGTTAAAGACATTTCCATTTTCTCTGGAAGAGCGTGCTAAGGATTGGTTATATGAGCTGCCTGAAGGACATATCACATCTTGGACAGGATTAAGGAAAGCATTTTTGGAAAAGTATTTTCCCACTTCACGTGTGATCATGCTTAGGAAGAAAATCACAGGAATTACTCATGATGTGCATGAGACTTATCCAGCTTATTATGAGAGGTTCAAGGCCTTGTTATCACAATGTCCACAACATAACTTCAAGAACGAGAATCTCCTCCAATTCTTCTATGAAGGACTCACCCAGTTGGATAGACAAATGCTAGATGCTTCTAGTGGTGGGGCTTTTGTAGACAAAACACCATCAGAGGGAATGAAATTGATTGCCAACAGAGCTATAAATGCTCAACAATATGAAGGCCTTGGTAATTCAACGCAGAGGGTAAGTGAGGTAAGTACTTATGATCTTTTGGATGAAAAACTTAACAAACTTACTTCAATTGTGAGCCAGGTACTTAGCATTCATGAAAAAGCAATCTCCAAAGGCTGGGACGATTGCAACATTGTTAATGGTTATGTTCAACAAGGTTTTCAAACACCTCAAGTTTCTTCAAATTTTGATTCGATTTCTAACCTTAATTATGATAAGATTTTTGAAGCTTTAACAAGTTCTACTCAAGCACTTGTGGAGAGTCAATAAGATCATAGTAAGGACATCTTAGAATTGAAGGAACAAATGAGTCAAGTTTTGAACTTCATGGGTATAATGTCAGAACCAAAGCCCCAATTTGCTAAGGCTGTCACAACAAGAAGTGGACGTACACTTATTGATCTACCAAAGAAAGGTAAGAAGGCCCAAGCCGTGATTGGAGAAGAAGAGGATAATGTTGAGTCCTCCAATAGGGTACTTGAGAAGGACCCTGCTACATCTAAGGTTGAGACACAAGTAACTCCAACGTTTGAACCATCCAAAGGTAATGATCTTAACTTACAAGGTTCAGTTATTGCTAATCCATCTGCCCCTATTCCATTTCCAAACAGATTTGCAAAATCAAAGAAGGAGGAGGAGGAAAAAGCAATTTTGGAGATTTTTAAGAAGGTCCAAGTCAACATACCTCTGATTGAGTGCCTTACTCAAATCCCTAAGTACGCTAAGTACTTGAAGGAGCTCTGCACCACTAGGAGACGTACACGTGAGAAAAATGTAGTAAAAATGTCTGAAAACGTCTTAGCTGTGATTCAGAGAAAGCTTCCACCAAAGCTTAAAGATCCAGGAAGTTTTCTATCCCTTGCACTATTGGTAACACTAAATTTGAAAATGTGATGCTAGATCTAGGGGCTTCAATAAATGTTATGCCTTATAATGTTTACAAATCTCTAGACCTAGGTGCGCTTAAAACTGATAATGTGATTATCCAATTAGCTGACAGATCTAATGCTTATCTGAAAGGGTATGTTGAGGATGTCCTTGTGCAGGTAAATAGCTTGATCTTTCCTGCAGACTTTTATGTTTTGGAAATGGAAGAATCTCCTCAGAACTCAACACCATTTTTGCTTGGAAGACCCTTCATGAGAACTGCTAGGACCAAGATTGATGTGTTTAATGGCTCCCTAACTATGGAATTTGATGGTGAAACTATTAGCTTCAACGTTTTTGAAGCTATGAGGTATCCTTTTTCTAATGATTACTCTGTTAGTACTACTGATATTCTGGACTCTCTTGCTCATAAAATATTTGAAGTAATGAATGAGGATACTCTGCTCACCACCATGGAAAAAGGAATTGGTTACTCTAGCAAAGGTAAGGAAATCCCATTAGAAGAAGCCATGGATGACGTTTTGGATGACAAAGTGCTTGAGAGTGTGGCCTACCTTGAGTCAACACCACCTATTGTAGGTAAAGTTCCTAAACCTTTGTCAATTCAGTTATCTACTAACAAACCTGTCCCTTCAGTGATTCAGGCACCTACACTTGAACTTAAACCGCTTCCAGATCACTTGAAGTATGCCTTTTTGGGAGATAACGACACCTTGCCAGTAATTGTGTCTTCAAAGCTCACGGTTGAACAAGAGGGTAAGTTGGTGGATATATTAAGGAAACACAAGACTGCTCTTGGATGGACTCTGGCAGATATCAAGGGAATTAGCCCTACACGTTGTGTCCACAGAATACTTCTTGAGGAGGGGGCAAAACCCACAGTAGAGGCACAAATGCGCCTCAACCCTCCAATGATGGAAGTGGTCAAGAAGGAGGTGATAAAGCTCTTGGATTGTGGAGTCATCTACCCCATTTCGGATAGTAGGTGGGTTTCACCTGTGCAAGTAATGCCAAAGAAGAGTGGAATCACGGTTGTGAAGAATGAGGAGAACGAGCTTGTGCCACAAAGGACCGTGACTGGACACAGAGTTTGTATTGACTACAGAAAGCTCAACGCCACCACAAGGAAAGATCACTTCCCATTGCCCTTCATTGATCAAATGCTTGAGAGGTTAGCTGGTCATTCTTTCTATTGTTTCCTTGATGGATATTCTGGATATAACCAAATTTGGATAGCTCAAGAGGATCAAGAGAAAACTACTTTCACTTGCCCTTTTGGCACTTTTGCATATCGTAGAATGCCATTTGGACTTTGCAACGCCCCAGGTACGTTCCAAAGATGCATGCTTTCCATATTTTCTGACTTTGTTGAAAAGATTATTGAAGTGTTTATGGATGATTTTTCGGTTTTTGGAAAAGATTTCGATAATTGCCTTAGTAATCTTGAATTGATTTTGGAAAGATGCATTGAAACTAACCTTGTTTTGAATTGGGAAAAATGTCATTTTATGGTAACTCAAGGTATAGTTTTAGGGCATATTGTATATGCTAGGGGAATTGAAGTAGATAAAGCTAAAGTAGATTCTGTTAGATACTTACCCCCTCCCACTTCTGTGAGAGAGGTTCGTTCTTTTCTTGGACATGCAGGATTCTACAGGCGCTTTATTAAGGATTTCTCTCAAATATCAAGGCCCCTATGCCAGTTGTTGCAAAAGGAAGTGGCGTTTGTCTTTGATGAGGAATGCAAGCAAGCTTTCGAAAAGCTCAAGGAGTTGTTGACTACTGCTCCTATCATGCAACCACCAGATTGGTCCCTTCCATTTGGGCTTATGTGTGACGCCTCTGACTATGCAGTTGGAGCTGTCCTTGGTCAAAGAAAGGACAAGAGACCGCACGCCATATACTATGCTTCTAGAACTTTGAATGATGCTCAATTGAATTATTCCACTACAGAAAAAGAACTTTTAGCTGTTGTGTTTGCTTTAGAAAAATTTAGATCTTATTTACTTGGAACTAAAGTAACTGTTTTCTCTGATCATGCAGCTTTGAAGTATCTACTTTCGAAAAAGGAGGCAAAGCCAAGGCTGATACGTTGGATCCTTCTTCTACAAGAGTTTAATGTGGAAATCAAAGACAAGAAGGGAAGCGAAAATGTTGTGGTAGATCACTTGAGCCGCATCATACATGATGAAGACGCCCTACCCTTGGTGGAAACATTTCCGGATGAACAACTCTTCGGAATAGAGGTAAGTAGCCCTTGGTACGCAGATATTGTTAATTTCTTGGTTACCAATAAAATTCCTAGTCATTTGTCAAGTCACATGCAAGCTAAACTTAGAAAAACTGCTAGGCAATTTGTGTGGGATGATCCTTACTTGTGGAAAATTGGTAATGATGGCATAATTAGACGATGTGTTGATAAATCTGAATTTAATGATATCTTGTCTTTTTGCCATGCTAAAAATTGTGGGGGTCATTTTGGTTCTCAGAAAACTGCATTAAAGGTGTTAGAATCTGGTTTCTATTGGCCTTCGTTGTTTAAAGATGCACATGCTTATTTTATGACTTGTGATAGGTGTCAGAGAACTGGAAACTTAGGATCTAGAAATCAAATGCCCTTAACTAATATACTCATTGTCGAAATTTTTGATGTATGGGGAATTGATTTCATGGGACCTTTTCCTTTCTCTTATGGTTTTCTATATATCTTGCTTGCTGTTGATTATGTGTCCAAATGGGTGGAAGCCAAAGCCACCAGGACTAATGATTCTCAAGTTGTTTCAGAATTTATAAAAACTAACATCTTTGCAAGGTTTGGAATGCCAAGAGCAATTATTAGCGATGGAGGGACACACTTGTGCAACAAAACCATAGTTGCTTTGTTCAAGAAGCACAACGTTACACATAGGGTTTCAATGCCCTATCATCCCCAGACAAGTGGACAAGCAGAAGTTTCTAATCGTCAGATCAAGCAGATTTTGGAGAAAACCGTGAGTACTAATAGGAAGGATTGGAGCAAACACCTTGATGATGCATTGTGGGCTTACAGAACAGCATTCAAAGCACCAATTGGGATGTCACCTTTCAGGATTGTGTATGGTAAGGCATGTCATTTGCCTGTGGAGCTTGAACATAGGGCTTGGTGGGCCTTGAAAACGTTGAACATGTCCATGGATGATGCTGGAGTGTTGAGGAAGCTCCAAATGAATGAGTTGGAAGAATTGAGGAATGATGCTTATGAGAGTTCGAGGATTTACAAGGAGAAAACTAAGGCTTATCATGATAAGATGCTTCGTGGCAAGACCTTTGTTGTGGGACAAAAAGTCCTATTGTTTCACTCTCGACTTAAACTCTTCCCTGGTAAACTTAAATCTCGTTGGATTGGACCTTTTATTGTTACTCACGTTTTTCCTCATGGTGCTATACAGATTAGAAGTGAGACAACAAGCAACGAGTTTAAGGTGAATGGCCATCGTTTGAAGCCATATTATGAGGCGTTTAGGGAGACAACTGTGGAGGAAGAGGACCTCCACATTGCGCCACCTCCTATGGATTAAGAAGAAAGCTCCGTCTGGCTGAAAGACGTTAAACTCAAGCGCTGCTTGGGAGGCAACCCAATTCAGAAAAGTAGCTGTGGAGGAGATCATCAATGCAGATTTGCTCTCTTTAACTCTATCTCTTCTATGTCTATCTTTCTGATTGTATATGTTATTTGCGTTTTTGGTTTTTGTTTTTACGATTTCTTGTGTTAATCATTCCATTCACATGATAATTGTTCATTGCATGATTTAACTTGCTTTACATTGAGGACAATCTATGATTTAAGTGTGGGGCGAAGGATTAATGCCTGTAGTTAGTTTTTGTGGTCATAGAAAAGAAAAGAAAATACAAAATCGGAAAAATAAAAAAAAAATAAAAAAATTTGCGTTAACTTTGTTTTAGGGTTTTCGTTTTAGGTTTTTAATTTTCGTGTCTTATGTGTTTATGATAGAGTCAAAATTGTTTTTGGGATTAATATTTCCTTCATCGTAGGCTCATCCAATGGGATGTGATGTCTAAGGTCTAGCCTGGATACGAGAAGTGCTGACAAAGGGTCTCGTCCCCTGTCAAACAAGTGAGCTGAGCTCCGCCAAAATCGTTCCTTTCTTCACCTGGTCATGTTCCAAAGGAGTTACCGAAAGGAGGAGAGAAAAGATCCTAAGTCCAAAGTGTTTTTGTTTTGTTTATTGCGTCAGTTTTGTTTTTGGTTTTTGAGTCATAGGTTGCCCTCTCAACTGTCCAGGATGATTTTATATCTCTGAAATGAAGGCTAAAAGATGATCACAAGATGGAGCTAATGTTTGATGATATTCTTTGGTTAATTACGAGGTATGAAAAGCATATGAATGTGTAGTAGATATGGTAAAAAGTTAACTTTGGTACAGAATATGAACATGTTGAAGATGAGTATGATTCGAAATAAACCCTGTGAGCTTTTGTGCCTATGTGCTTTTTCTTGGAGTGATAAATGAAAAAATATATATTCTTGAATTTCTTGTCGATGCTTAGATGATCTCATTATTCTTTCATTTGATTGGTTACATGCCATAGCTCTTTAATGGACTAGAGAATGCTAGAATTCACTTTTGTGCTTGTCGAAACTTTTATCAATATATATCCCTGATTCTGGAAAGGATAAAGGCACTTTAGGATTTTACCACTATTGCTAAATAAGCCTGTGTCCCCAATTGTGCCCGTCGTGGGACCCCCCTAGTTTAAACCCTTTGAGCCTACATTAAGCCTTTTCTTTCATCACCCTAAAAATCCTTAACCTTAGTATAGTTATATCTTTACCCTTTGTTCTAAAGACTTAGTGGAGCTAATTTTGAGACTTTGTAAAGGAAGAAGGCGTCAAGGATGATTTTGAAGACATGAAGAAGCTCAAGTGTGGGGGTAGACTTGTCCATGAGAAAATTATGTATGTCATTGTCGAAAAAAAAAAGAAAAAATGAAAGAAAAATATTATGGCAATGAAAAGAAAAAAAAAATGTTTGTTATTATGGATTTTAGTCCCCTATACTTTGTGGATTTGGAGTTTACTTTGAAGTGAAGGCCCATTGTTGAAGAACTTGGTCTTTGTCCAATTCACACTGCTCAAAAGGAGGTTAGCTAGAATGAAGTTTTGGCCCAACATGATGATATTCGGCCCTTTAATAAGCCCAAGGGAAGGACTTGACGTTTGGCTATGCTTGGTGGAATTCGAATATGGTCTCTCTCTACATCGACAACTGCTCTGCTAGGTTTTTAGGATACTTTGTGATTTCCCTATCCCTTCGTTTCTTTTAACCTTAAGCCTTGGCCCCATTACAACCCTTATATAAGACCTCTTTGATCCTTAAGATGGGACCGTTGATCTGTGGAGATGAGTTATGACTGTTGAACATATGGCTTATATGTGTATGTGATTGATATCCTTCATGAGATCTTTTGAAAAAAATTGATATATGTGCTTTTCATTTCTTATATGTGAGCTACTTGTTGAAAAATATATAATCTCTCACGTATACTTGAGTGAATAAAAAGCTTTTAAGCATACCCTTGAATTCTGAGAGAAGAAAGAGTGCTACATCCATGTGAGGTTCGAATTATTACTTATTTGATGCATGTTGAGCTCCAACCATCACCATTGTTACTCCCAAGTCTTACATGCTTATATGTGGATTATATGTGGTAATTAACTTTCGAATATCTTGAGGATGTGATGCTTGGTTAAGTGTTATTCTTGGTGCCTTGAAATTATGAGATTGCTGAGACAAAATGTTGAGGGGCGTTAGAGTCATTTGTGTTTGTGAAACGTTAGAGTCTTGTACTTAGTTAATCTTTCATTGTTTGTGTCTTTGTTTTCGTTGGTTTTAAGTTTGCTATACTTAGTTATTTTCGTGTGTTTTGAGTTTTTGTGTTTGTGTCTAAGTTGTTTTGATTTTGCTAAGGGACTAGCAAAAAGCTAAGTGTGGGGGTGTGATCGGAGTAATATTTTCTATGTTTTTAATATCATTTTCCCTACATTTTACTTAGTTATTCTCTTAACAATATCATTTCTAATTTACTTTGTTGTATTTAGGTAGAAATGAGCTTCATACGCAAGAAATGAGCTAAGGAGAGTTGGAAATGAAAGAAATGAAGGCAAGGAGGAAATGAAGCGCAGAAATGGGAAATGAATGGAGAAATGGAAACTTTCCTAATCTAAAACAGGAAATCCCAGTCGAAGTAGGAATCCTAATGCAACTAGGAATGAGCTCGGAAAAATGGTGTTCGGAAATGAGAAATGACAGGACTAGGAAACCTGATGACACTTGGAGTCCTGGTGGTGCTAGGGGATGATGTGGCTTCAAGATGACTCAAGATTGCTCAAGAATGTTCTAAAATGCACAAGGAATTTTGGCAACAAAGGAATGGGCTTTGAATTTTTCCAATTGAGAAGTCTGGCCCAAAGATTGAAGCATGTGACTTGCACATGAGTTTCTAGATCCTTCTTGACGTTTTGGGAGAACCCTAAATCAATTATTATTGATTTTTGCCGAAAATAAATAGAAGATTCATGAAGATTTCGGCAAGAGTCCAAGTAGGGATTATTTCGATTACTTTGGAATTCTTGGAGAGAAAATAAAGGAAGAAGAATTGAAAGATGATTCTACATACAAGGAAGCCGAAATAGAGACTAGATTCATGGAGAATTCGGCCAATGAGAAGGTAACTTGTTCTCTAATTCAAATGGAATTCTCTCATTGGTTGAATGATGTCACACAAGAGAGATTTCTTAGGGAAGTAAACCCTAGGCCGTGCACTATATAAAGGAGGGGATAAATTGTCGTGAAGACCATCATGAAACCCTGAATCAAAATCGCAATACCTCCCTTTACTCTCTCAAAGTTTCGGCCTCTCCAGGTGTTCAAGGTTTTGAAGCCGTGAAGCAAGTTCTTCCTCCATCCTCCATCCTTGCCGTGATCATCCTTGCCGTCCACCACCTTTGAAGATCTTCTTGCGTTCTTGAAGCTCCTTTAAAAGTGTAACCATGAACCTTAGAACTTTGTTTTCGGTTTTGTTTTCTTGTAACTTTAAAATCAAATTGTGTAGCGTTCTATCTTTTTGGTTTTCTTGGATGATGCGATTTCATGTTAGATTAAAGTATATGTTTTGATGATTAATTTCCAATAACCTTGAAGCATGATTTAGTTTTAGGATTTTCAGATTTATAGTTTTCGAAATCTTTATATGTTCTTGAATGTTTGTTGGTTTTGTTCTTCAATCCCATCTTTCATGTTTCGATTTCTTTGTTGACCAACTTAGGTTTCGAGTTGCATGATTGAATTCATAATTAGATGCTAGCGTCCTAGGTCTTGTTAATTAAACTGGAAAACCTATTATTACTTAGGTAAATCAACAAAGAGAATTGCATGCTCGATTAGCGTTCTAACTTGTGTGTTTTTCTTAAATCAATCAAACTTTCTAAGTGTTTAATGCGTTGAATGTGTTTGTTATTGGATTGGTCACTCATTAGCATAACATGTTTAATAGGGTTAACTATGGTGCGTTCATCTAGTTAATTTAACTAAGGAAAGTAAAAAGGACTTATGCATGCGTTCATGGTTTGTTCTTGATTGATTTCATTCAAGTATGTGTTTGATTCGAAAGTTGTGATTTGTGTCCTTGGATTCGTGTTAAAGGTTGTTAATTACATCATACATTCTCATCCGTTCATCTTATCTTGATTCTTGGTTGATTGGTCATTGTAATTAATTAGTTAGATAATTAGTTTAGAAATAAAAACAACTTTTGAAACCCCCCTTATCCCTTGTATATTTTCGTAAATATTGTGTAAATATATTAATATTAATTCTTTGATGCTTAAATGACAGGAGCACCCTCAATCCCCGGACAGAACGATCCCTATTTGCTATATACTAACAATTGACAACAGGGTTAATTTTGAGAACTCATTTCGAGCTCATCAATAAAACCTTGTGACCCGTCCTGTAGTAACATCGATTCGATAGTTCTTAGCAACCATTAATGCAGAGACGGGGAAGGTCGAGAGAGTCTTCTCAATCAACATCGCATTTGTGATCTCTTTACCACAGAATTCCATTAAGGATTTAATGTGAAGTGCTTCCGAGTAGTAGTCAAGAACTGACTTGAAATTACAGAAGCAGAGGCTATGCCATCTCACTTCTAGGTCAGGAAGCAGAGAGTCACGGACGTTGCCAAATCATTCTTCGAGTAAGACCCATAGCCTTCTAGGGTCTTCTTCATTCATACACTTGATAAGAGCATTTTAATATTTAACTCCCTATATTTTGCTTAGTTATTTCCTTTACTTAATCATTTTTAATTTAGTTTCTATTTTCTAGGTACATTGGAATAAATGACAATGAAATGAGCTGAAATGAAGAAATGAAGTTTTCCTGGTCCAACTAGGAATTCCAGTCAACGCAGGAATCCTGATGAGGCTAGGAAACCTGAAGGCATTAGGAAACCACATGGCTTGAAGATATTATGGGAGATTAAATCTGATTTTTGCATGGGAAATGATGGAGATAATGTGAAAATCAAGGAGATTACGTTGAGAAAATCAAGGGAGAGTTTCAAGGGATTGTGCAACAAGAAAAGGCTCAAAACAAGTCCAGATTCGTTTATTAATTCCCTCAAGATATGTTGGCTGAAATTAGAGAATAAAATCTGCAGTTTTAATGTGAAAATCAAGAGAAAATCAAGGGGAGGATGTTAAGGATAAAGCCATAGAGAGATTTAAGGGAGAAAATGTCCAAAACAAGTCCAGGTTCATTCCTACTTTCACTCAAGAGTATTCTGGCTGAAAATTAAGAGAAAAATCAGATAAAATCTTGGGAAAATCAGCAATAATATATTTGGAAAGATTATGGAGTTATTTTGGAGCTTTTTGATTGGTTGAGTGACATGGCAGAGCTGACGTGGCATTATTTGATTGGTTAATGTTGTGTGGATCAATCTTGAAGACTTGGAGACTAAGTTGCCATCCTCCTATAAATAGGAACATTCTCTACACAATTCTACACACCACAACACCTCTCTCCCTCAGAAAATAAACACAAAAAATTATCTCCATTCTCTAGTCTTCAGAAGCTTTGCGTCTCAACCAAGGAGGAGAAGAAGTCATGCAATACATCAAGATCCTAGCCACCATCCATCCTTGTGTCGTCCCTAGAAGATTGCTTGCTTTCAAGGATCTTCAAGTTCTTCGGCTCAAGGCCTTGTCATCCATCTTTCACGGTGTATTTCATACTTTCTTTTGTTTTCCTTTGTTTGATTTGTAGAGTTATGAATTCTAGTTAACATGACGTTAAGGGCAAAGTTTAAAGCCCATTTATATGTTTTGAAATAAATTTTTGATTTCTTTATGTTGATTTATATGTTGCTTATGTGAGATTGCTTGATTGATTTTGGATTATAGAAAACTTTTGCATGTATATGTTCTTTGGTGGCCAACTTAGGATATATGCATATAATTGGAGCTAGATTTAAGTAGTGAATGCTTTGGACAAAAGTCAAAATCAATTAAGGAGGATTGCAAATAGATGAACTTTTTCATACTAGGTTGTGCACTTTGGTTGACATCCTTTCTTTGTTCTTCATGCATTGAATATGTTCTTGATTAGCTAGCTTTCTAGACTATGATTGCATGTTCAATAGGATTGATTTAGGTGCTTTCACTTAGATCAATTATTCAAGGAAAGTAAAATATGGGAAATCGTTTGCTTTCTAACGTTTCACATGGTCAACTTCTTTCTCATGACATAGAAAATCAACTATAGGAATTGTGATTGGATTTCTTGCATATGGATGCGGTTTTGATCTTTATTCCTTGCGTTCCACCCTTGTATATATGTTTTTACTTCTTTATTTTATTTATTTTAGTTTTTAATTTAATAATCCAAAACCCCCCTTATTCTTTGTTTTATTTTTGTAAACAATACTTTGTACTTGTATAAATTTTTTACTTGTTTATGCAATTACAGGTGTACCCTCAATCCCCGGCTAGAACGATCCCTACTTATTCTATACTAACAACTACATTTTTGCAGGGTTAAATTGCGCGCTTGCTTTTAAGCGTTATCAACACTCGTACTGGAGTGAATCATCCATATGACGAGTCATTAGGATGATGACTTTGGCCTTATTTGCCTGTAAGGCTGCTCTATTTACTTCCAAAGCTTGAGCTTGCTCAACAGTTAGCACGTCCAGGCTAGGCTTGAGAATCGTATCTAGGATTCCATCGACCTTGAGATGCTGGCGGACATCACGAACCCACCTGATATCCAAAGCCAGTTGTTCCCAATGGATCGAGCAAAGTCCAATTTATTTAGGTTACTCATCCCGAAAGAGAACAAGAAGAATGGTTAGTTTCGGAGCGAAAAAGCTACCACGAAAACATATAAAATTCCTGAGCGTAATCGCTTCCAAGAAATTAGGAATTTCTGAGCGTAATTGCTTCCAAGAAATTCAATTCCAAGAGGTATTCGATTAGATCGAAACAATGACGTAAGCGGTCGATCATAAATTCTCTAGAAACTCTAAGTTTGGAGATCTCAACAAGCTCCAAGCTTGGAGTGACCACGAACCCCCACAATTCGGCTTAATTAGGTCTCCCCTATGATGAAGAAAGGGGGTTAGAAGAAAGGAGTTTGCAAGTCCTCGAGAAAAAGAAGAGAAAAGAAATAAAAACTTCAAAAACGGGAACTTTTAGTAAAAAATACCTTGAAATAGATCGGCGGGAAATTTGGCCGGAAAAAATCGCCGAAAAATGGCCGGAAAGTTGACCGAAAACGGTCAACCGGAGTTGACTGTGCTGACGTGGCAATGGTGCTGACATGGCAGATGACGTGGCAGAGATGCTGACGTGGCTGCTCTGATGTCAGTGGGCCTGTGGCAGTGGGCTTTGACTACTTCTGGATCGTTGACCTTTGGGCTTTGACTTCTTCTGGGCTTTGATTTCCCTATTTTTTTTTTCTTTTTCTTCTTCTGCTGTTCAAGATGTAGCAACAGTCAGGTGGCCGGTTCACCTACTTTTAGGCCAGTTCTGGGAAAAACTTTTCCAGTTCCCGGATTCTGGGATCTAGGGGCTGCCTGTGTAAAAATTTGGGAGCAATTGGAGGTCTGAAAGGTGGTGAACCGGTGGAATATTTGCTAAGGGTAGTTTGGAGCTTCCAGTGGCCTGTTCGATAGGTTTCCGCCCGATTCTTGGGGTGGCGCCGCCGGTTCTGGACTCCTGGGATGGAGGGCTTCAAGATGTGCGGTGGGGGCCGAATAGGTTTCAAGGTTTTGTATTCGGATTTAGGGTTTTGGCTATTAGGTTTTAGGGTTAGGACGTCGTGTTGATAACGTGTTTAAGGAAAATCAAAATTGGGAGAGAATTGTTGTGTACTTTCATTGATAATAGGGATCTCTTTATATAGAGGACTACAATGCATAGAATCTGAATTGTATAAGGAAAGCTAATCATACATTGAATGGATATCTCTAAGATTCTCCAAGATTATCTCTAATTAAAACTCTATTACCACTAGGTCAAGTAATCTAGAGTTTGGCCCAGACACATATTCTGGATTTACTTGAACAAAAATAAAATTATGTATTTTAGTAGCATAATTAACATTTATGGCCAGTTTGGTAATTACACCCAGCTACAACACTTTTTACTTACAACTTACTAAACATCTGGAAATTACTTTTCGTTCTCACAGCAGTACTTTTAAAGATAGTTTATCAAACACTCAACTGCTTCTTCTAACAGCAATAGTGCTTCTTCTCACAGTACTTCAATTCCAAACTGGGCCTTACTATGTTCACTGCTTGACCAAGTAAGCGTTTATCCAAGGGAATAAAAAATTAAATAATAGTGCTTGCAATCTTCATCAAATGGCTGGGGACTTTGACTCTTGGAATCTTGGCAACAAAAATTGGTTTAATATAATTATAATATAATTGTCAGATATCTGTAAGGGCTAGTTTGGGATTGCTGTGACTTTTAAAAAAAACTATTGCTGCTGTGTTGTGAGAATAATTAGCTGTGAATTAAAACAGGTTCGTGTTTGGTAAAGAATACTCACTATGCCAAAAAGGCCTTCAGACGACAGAACTGTTCTGTCGTCTGAATGAACCAAAATATGTCGTCTAGTACGGTGTCGTGTCTTGGGGGTATCAGAAGACAGAACACTTCTGTCGTCTGAAAAATCAGACGACAGAACTTGGGGGTATCAGACGACAGAACACTTTTGTCGTCTGATTTTTCAGACGACAGAAACAAATAAAAATCTTGTGTCGTTTGATGAGTTTTGCATTTCAGGACCATTGCGATATGTATCTTTAAACGTAATCACACAACAGTTTTGTGTTGTATGAGAAACAAAACAACTACATTCTGATATAAATTCTATTGTGTGAAGCATATTTACAAGACATATTTCTGTCGTCTGAGGTTATTAACATGACAAATATTTGTGGTCTGAATATAAAAGGGACCACAAATTGTAAGTCTTATATATTATCTTTGGTTAAATCCAACCACACTTATTTGTTGTTGTGATACGCTTTAGCCAACATTTTTATCAAACTTTTGTTGTTGTTTTTCCATTCAGACTACAATTTTCTGTTGTACGAATGCCAAAAAGACAATACACTTCTAATTGATTTTTGTGTTGTTTGTGTGCAGTTGCAACCACACATTTTGGTGTGCTTTTGTTGTAGCTTGCAATTTGAGATAACACATATTAGTTGTCCCCTGTTACAATTGGTATGCATACATTCTGGAAACTAAAATTGCCCATTCATGAAAGTACGAAACCATAAAATCTACATCCAAAATCATTCATTACAATTTCCATTAATCCACCATTGTCTCATGTACACAAACCTAATCATGAATATCAATTCAAAATTACCCATATCTACTAATCTGGACATGCAGACAAGTCCAAATGCTTAAAGAAGGAAGAATTTCTACTAGACACAAGTTAATAAAAGAACTAGCTAGCCATACTGCTGTACCAGTTTCACAATCTGATCATGAATGGAATCACCCGAATCATAGAAGTGGTCATCGAAGACGGAAGGTATTCCGGGGTGCGTGAGTATATATGCATAACCCTGCAGATAATATGCACATAGAATGAAGTTATATCCTTGTTTTGCTGGATCAGATATCATGCAACCAAGGACAAAGCAGTTTAGCAGAATAATAAACAAAAATAGCAAAACATCAAGCCACATTACTCAAGTGTCCTTACCAAAGAAAAGAAAAGAAAAAAGCTTACCAAAGCATGATTAAATTTGTCTTTGCTATTGTGGGCATCCATGAAAATGATAGCCAGTAAATAAGGATCCATTTTCTTACAGCAAGCCAGCACAAAGAGCAAAATGATGTCTTACAGCCCTTTGAAGCAAATCAGAGAATAGATTAGAGAACATATTAGCTTGCAAGAAAACAACAAAAACCTTCAAACGACGAGCCCAATTAGAGCAAGAACATAGCAAGAAACAAGATGATACCTCATGACTAACAAACTAACTAGAAGCAAAATCTTGACATCGATTATATTTCAAACAAACATCTTTCATGGCTTTACGTGTTCCCTTATAAGAAAAGAATAAAATAAAAAATTTAAAAGCTTTCAAACACCATAGTAAGAATGCTAAAATAAAGCAACAAGTGCATATTGACCGAGAGTTGACTCTACTAGATCTGCTTTATTCCCAGCTAGTGCCATGACCATATTTGGATTGCCTTGTCATAAGAGAATGATCCAAGTAGATAGAATTAGCTATATTGAAAGACGCAAACTCGCATAGAAAGTTAGTATACAGAGTACAACACCTAAACAAAACTGAAATTAAAGTTATAGCCTAAAATTGTTTAAAGCAGCCAAGGACTGAGTGAGTTTAGACAGCAAGAAAGTGCGAGCAATACCTTGTGATTTCAGTTCTAGCACCCATTTTTTTGCTCGCTCAAATGAGGCCTACAAGAGAAAAAATAAAGTTGAATTTCTGTTTAAGGCATAATCAAGTAGCAGAACTTAGAGCTTTCCTGGCACTATCCCTATATTCAACATATGAAACGGAAAAGAAAATTTCAAATGATACTTAGTTACACAGAAACACATTGTCAGCTCGGGAAGACTAAAATACTTTCATTGTTTTAACTTTTATTTTTCAGAACTAGACCTCTTCGCAAAACGCAGCAAGGCTGACGTGCATTCCTTCACCTGCCACAGAATAAAATTGCCAGAGCTCAGTACTTTCAGTCCTGAAGCCATTGTATGGTATTATAATGTGAGGTTAGTGTTTTTGATAATCTCACAAAATTCTTGTTTTGTGAGATTATCAAAAACACAATTTTAATCCTTAAATTAGATACAAATTCTTGTTTTCAATTGAGAACATGTGTTTCTTGCTTTCCAAAAACTATTCAAGGTTTAGTTTAATTGAAAGAAGAGATTTATAGTGTATCAGATGGATAACTTGAAGAAGAAAAAGCTAAGGATAATGATTGATGATGCTAACCCAATCTTTGTCCGGATTGATGTCGATTGCAAATCTCAAACAGTGGAGAAACTCTCTGCTGTTGGTCGGATCCTCCTCCTCCTCCTCCTCCTCCTCCTTCCCCCGTTCTCTGGAAACAAAGAATAATTATCATTAAAGGACAATTATCGAGAGGACCTTCTCTGCATAAAGCTAGACCAGCTGAACCAAGGTTCACAAACATCTGTGTAGTTACCAGAAGACGATTATAATCTAATGCATTGTTCACTCTTCAAATAAAATATTTAAAAAAAAAGGTACAGAATACTAAATAAGTTCACCACACCTTTCCAATCAATGTTATGAAAAGTAGGACACCATGAATTCCGACCCCTGAAAACAACCAAAATAAATCCCTGGTAATTAAATAATAATAAAGTTACAAGCCTGAAGGACAAACACAGTCAGTGGTAAAAATTCTGATACAGAAAATACCATTTATAGATGCATCCAGTACTAGTTAAATTCATTATAAACAATACAATTTTGGTTAACCATATAATTCATTTCTAACAGCAAACAAAAGCTTTATCTACTGCATTACAAGTTAAAACTAAAAGGCTGCTCATTCATCTTACTGTTTTTACATTGATACTAAATCTTGTTTCACTAACCAACTCTAACCCTTTCTAACATCAAACAAAACTTCTATTCCCTGTGTTACGATGCAAAAACTCAAACTCTGAATGGTCAACAAAATTCATCATATCATAAGTAATAATTCTTGTTTCAGAAAACCCTAACCAACTCTAAACCTTGCACTCAAAAAAAAAAAAAAAATTTAATGACCACATTGCAATGCTACAACTAGTCCCACCTAACGAGAGAGAATGCTTAAAAAACTTATAAGACAAGAGTTAAGGTAAATAAATCAAGAGACACCTACTGCAGAAAAGCCAAAAAAAAAAAAAAAACCAATAAAGAGAGGAAGCTATAAGGAAATATGTAATACTCACCTTACTGATCCCAAATATGTTGCAAATCCCCCCTTCTTGATTCCCAATCTTGATGATCTCTTATATATGTGCATTATTTTAAAAGAAATAAGTAAACAAACCTTGCTGGGAAGGGATCAGCTGGAGTACCTATCTCTGTTTGCATAAAGTTGCTCCTCCGGCCAGTTGCATCACTTACAAAATGATTGTAGATGTCCCTGCAAATACAACATATATAGGGAGTAACTAGATTGATAGAGCTGAGAAGGTTGGTATGTAAGAAAGTGGGAGGTGTCACATAGCTTTACCCTTGTTCAATGCCTATATCCTTATTGACATACACCCGTAGGCACCTCTTATTCCTGGTGCGTCACATAGCTTCAAGGGTCCATGTAACCACCTCTCTCAGTTAACTAATAAAAAGAAGTTTGGTCAATGATGGATAATATTGGATATGCAAAAATAAGGATATATAAGTTTTAATTTCTTTAGAGATGCTTCAGAAAAGAAGAAAAAAAAAGTGGCTTTACAAGGGACTGACTAGAGTTATATGATTTGCTCAGCAATAATGACTAGTTTGCATCTGGATGGGTATACTTAATATGACTACTGTAAATTATAACTTGAGAAACTATAAAGAAAGTGGGAGGTGTCACATAGCAGTATTTATCATTATAACTTCGACTTACAGCACCGCAACAAACAAACATTTTCTTATAATATCAATGTAAATGGGTCATGTTACATAGGTAACCAAAATAGAAGACATTGATGTTGTACCTCTTTAACAAGTGCAACCGGGCAAAGATCATCGAACTTGTCAAACTTCAAGTAGTTGGAGTCAAAGTATATGTAGCTAGCATTCTTTAAGTAACTACAGGAGCTGCTTGCTCATGAAGCATCAAGACTGCAAATTAGGGTACCGAAAATGGAGAAAATGGGAGTAAACTATCCCTTATTCATATATTTTTTGTACACAATTAATATCTTTTAGGGGATGGTGTAAATCAGTCACTGACTATATCCTTATTTACATCTCTTTCATTATGTCCTACAACATCAGACTATCTAAAACCTTGTTACTTACACTCTCAAGACATTCTCATCTCATCTCATTCTAGACTTTATTACTCAAACACAAGACACAAGAAAACACAATTCTACTAGTACCGAAAGTGCTCAAAATATTATGCTTACTAGTAAGTGAACACATGATACCAATTTCAAGGAGTGGCATTCAAACACAAACGGTCAAAAACTTTGAAACCCATATCAAAACCACACTCTCAACGCATCCACTTATTGGCTATATATGGTTAACCACCTATTGCTAAATTCCAATGTCAAAAAATTTTCTAGCAAATTCCTAGAAATCAAAACAAAGAACTTAGCAAAGCAAACATGAAAAATGACCTTTACCTAATGTAGAAGGAGGAGGAGGAAGAGGATGCCTAAGTTGGGTTGTTGATGGAAATGCTGAAGATGGAGAAAGAAAATGCCTTACCAAGAAATTTCTCCTTACCAAGATCTGCTGAAGATGGAGAAAGAAAGTGCCTCAACAAGAAATTTCTCCTTCAGCAGATCAAGAAAATGCCTTAGCAAGAAATTTCTCCTTACCAAGATCTGCTGAAGATGGAGAAAGAAAATGCCTTACCAAGAAATTTCTCCTTACCAAGATCTACTGAAGATGGACAAAGAAACTGCCTGAGTTGAGTTGGGTTGAAGATGGCAGATTATTAAAGACATTTCTCCTTACCAAGATCTACTTCCGGTGGTTTTGAATTTGGCGATTAGGCTAACAGCAACCTCCCAATTTCAGTAAAACAAAAACCAAAAACAAAATCATTTTGATGCCACCACCAATAGGAAATCCCATTGAAAACAAAAGCACACTCAAAAATCAAAGCCCAACACAATTGTGAATACTCTACTTCATATCATATGAATAATCCTAGAAAATTAAAGAACATATTAAGAGGGTTAAAGGCTTTATCTTTATCAGTTAACTAATAACATGAATAGAAACACCATTGATTACTGAACTGTAAGCTTGGTCTTGATCAATCTAGAGTTGTCGACGAAGAGTTTGAGGTGGTCTTCATAGCTAAATCGATCATCTTGCTACTGAAATTCCCTCTCCCTGTACAAACCAAAAACACATAAGCTCAATGATATATACCAAAGCAAAGAAACTCTACCTTGAAGACTAACAAAGTTTACATTCAAAACGATAATGCTGATGCGCAAATAATACCTATGTACAAAAATATTAAATGTTCTTCTATAACCAGACTGCTCCCACTAAACACAAAAATTCTCTTGAATCTGGATTGCCTCTAGAACGCCTCCTGCAGTCATCCTCAGAGTGAGGGACCACAAAATCAAAGTCAGAAACAAACCCCAAAATCAAAATCAGAATGAAACCCCAAAATCAAAATCAGACAAAAAAACCCCAATTTGGTTTCACCCATTACCCACAAAAGATAGAAAAATTGAGAAGGAGAGAATGGATTACCCATTCGTGTAGTAGCCGGAGCAGTTCCATCCTCTGAGACCATGACAGAATAATTTTGATTTGATTTAGCAAGCCCCAATGTCCACTCTCAGATTAAACACAAACGAAAACACCAGATTTCTTAAATTTTGCCAAATAATCAAAACCCTAATCTAAAATCTCGAATTTAACTCACCAGCTATGGATGTCAAAGTAAACTGAATGAATCTAAGCAAGATTGGATTGTCGAAGTGGCTAATTGAGTACCCGTGAAATCCCCAAATCGAGAAGCCCACAAATGGAAGAACCTAAATAGCGAAGAAGCCTAATTTTTCTAGAGTGCTCTACTGGTTGCTGGAGAGCTCCATAATCCGGACGCGAAAGATGAAATAGAGACCAAGAAAAAGAAGGAGAGGTTAAGAAGAAGAATCGAGAGAGTGAGAATCGAGATCTGAGAGAGCTGATGAGAAGGATAATTGTGAGGGATAGAGGTCAAAAAGCACAAGTCGCGGGTTCCAGGTCGGGTTGAGAGAGCAGAGTGAGAAGGAGAGAAAATGACTTAATTATTGCGAGGGATAGAGGTCAAAAAGCACAAGCCAAAATAACTCAAATTTTTTTAAAACAACCTCCACAATTAGACAACATTTAAATGTTGTCCAAATGTCAATTTCTAGTTAACTAGGGCTTGGCTATTTGAGAGGGAAAAGCTCATCAACTTTTGGATATCCCTCCAAATTTGAGATAGGAAATCAACACCTTCTACAACTACACAAATGTGTTGTCTGAATGCTCACCATTTATCCAAATTTGAGATAGGAAATCACCACCTTCTACAACTACACAAATGTGTCGTCTGAATACTCACCACTTATCCAAATTTGAGATAGGAAATCACCACCTTCTACAACTACACAAATGTGTCGTCTGAATACTCACCACTTATCCAAATTTGAGATAGGAAATCACCACCTTCTACAACTACACAAATGTGTCGTCTGAATGCTCACCATTTTTCCAAATTAAACCAGTATGGTTTTAGTGTATATTCAGACAACAGAAACAAAAATTATGTCGTCTGAAAAACTCAGACGACATAAAACAAAACTTATGTCGTCTGAAGTGTGTCGTCTGAAGGCCTTTTTGGCATAGTGACTTTTAAAAGTGTTGTCAGTACATAAAAGAACTTCAGAGCGTATTTTAATTGAAAGCAGCTTCTAAAAGCAACCCAAAGATTGCTTCTAAAATCTGCTGTCAGTGACCTGTAATTTTCAATTAAAGCTGCTTTTTATTTATTTACCAAACACAATAAAATCTAAAATTTTAGACAAAAGTTGATTTTTTTAAAAGCGAAACAATCCCAAACGGAGCCTAAGACTATAATGTGTGATGATATAGGCCAAATCAAACAAATTAGAAAACAATCTAGATGTTGATTACTTGACCTTAATTTCTTTTTGTATTTCATATAGACTTTTAATATGCTTTCCATATACTATATCACATCTGCAAAGAAATAATTATATGTGCTCAATTGCCATACAGAAACCAGATATCACCTGAACTGGCCTAAATTGATGTCAAATGCGAGATATTCAACGGATATCTCAACATCGATCAGAGAACTGACTGAAGTGGTTATATGATTTATATCAGAAGCTATTGCCTGTAGCTAACACAAGCACACACAATTTGATTCAGCAATAAACAAATACTATCTAAGTGGACTAGCTAGCAAACTTGTAATTAAAAAGGGTTGCGGTCCTTGTGGACTTGGAATGACGAGAGCAAAAACTAATACGATATTCAAACCATCCTAGTTCAAAAAATATATAGAATCCTGCCTGAAGTGGACTGATAAATTTGAACTTGTAAAATGGACCGAGGACTTGAACTGATCGACAACAAATGTATTGATTTTAGGCATTCCTAGCCTCTTATAAATTCACTTCCACACCATAGCCATGCTTTAAAGAAACCCACAAATTAACTATGGATAGACATGCAAACTTCAACCCTACCAATCACCTCATTATTGCTTACTGTCTGCTCTTCTTCTTTTTTGCTTCTCCAGATCTACACACTACTAAACTCTGCTTCGGTTTAGGTGATGGACTTCCAAATAGTGTGAAACTGTGCATTGAGGAAGAGAGACAAGCGCTCCTTAGCTTTAAACAAGACCTCACTGATCCTTCTGGTAGGCTTTCTTCTTGGATGCATGGGTCAAGATTGCTGTCACTGGAAAGGGATTTCATGCAACAATCAAACGGGTCACGTTGCAAAGATTGACCTCCGAAATACATATCCATATCCATATATTGAACCTGAACCTCCATACGTTGAATTTAAAGATCCATATACTGAATCTGAAGACCAGGACATCTACGGTTACCATCCCAGCTTCTTGGGAGGTAAGACAAATCCTTCTTTGCTAAGCTTATATTACCTAGACCTAAGCAAGAATATATGACTTTGATGGAATTCACATTCCTAAGTTCTTTGGAGAGCTTAAAAGTTTGAGGTATGTCAATCTAACAGATGCATTATTTGGGGGAGAGCTTCCCCCTTCTCTTGGTAACCTCTCAAATATAAACTATCTTGATATCAGTCAAACTTTTGTAGAAATTCCTTCGGGAAGGTTGATCCAAGTTACTTTCAAAAATTTGAATTGGCTTTCTCAACTCTCTTCCCTAAACCAAGGTCTGAATCTTGGCGGTGTAGGAGTGAGCTGGCTGTATGCTGTCAACAGGAGTCCTTCATTGTTAGAGTTACATCTGTCTGGCCGCGGAATCGAAAGCCTTCCACTCTCACTGCACACAACTAACTTCACATCACTTTCAGTCCTTGATCTGTCAAATAATTGGATTCATTCTCCCTTTCCCAAATGGCTTTTTAATGCCACCAGCCTCAGAAAACTTGATCTAAGCCACAATGCTTTCAGTGGTCCCTTTCCCAATGAATTTGCAAACCTCCAATATTTGGATCCAAATATAACAATACACACAGATTTAACTCATTTAAAAGCCACAGATATCCGTGCTATCCGTGCTAAATACAAATACCAACGGATAACCGTGTGAAAATAGCATAATTGGGCCCACAATAATTTATACAATAACAATATCAACAGAAATCCGTGTGAATAAACAATAGTAACAGATGTATGTGTAAAAGCTAAAATATTTTTACACATATATCTGTGTGAAAATCAATTCACACTGATTTTTGTACGTATTATAAATTGGTTTATTTCAAAATCATTAATTTTTTATGTTATGTGAATTATGGAGGGACGGATTTCCGTTACAATAAGTATTTGATATAGATTTCTGTGTGCAATGAGTAACACACAAATATCTGTGTGAATTTATTCGTGTGAATGGAGCATAATTGGGCCCACAGTAATTTATACAATAACAATATTGACGGAAATCCGTGTGAATAAACAGCAGTAACAGACGTCTGTGTAAAAGCTAAAATATTTTTACACAAATATCTGTGTGAAAATCATATTTTTGTACGTATTATAGATTAGTTTATTTCAAAATCATTAATTTTAGGGACAGATTTCCGTGACAATAGGTTTTCGATACAGATTTTTGTGTAAAATAAGTAATACACAAATATCTGTGTGATTTGTGGACACAGATATCCGTGTAAAAAGAAAAACTAGCCACTGAATTCCGTGTGAGTAGGAGGCTAAAGACAGAATTTCATGTAAATATTTGAATGATAATAGATGACAGCTATTGAGTTACGTACCAAGGTTAATACACACGGATGTCTGTAACAAATGTAAATGTATTTCACACGGATTTTTGTATGAAATATTATAAACACACAGATTTCCGTGTATCAATGCTGCTTTAAACCAGATTACGTACCAAAGAAAACACTTAACCAAAATCTAATATTTGCTCTCACTTTCATCTCTTCTTATCTTTCTCTCGCAAACAAGTTTTCCCACTTAACATCCCCGCACCCTTATATCCTGAAGATTACTCAAACACCCACTAAGATACCCATCTTTGGTATGAACTAGCAAAAGTCCCCGCGCGATGCTGCGGGATTTGTTATGGTTACCAATTTTGTATGTAAGGCTATGTTGATGTGAACAATTGGGACAATTACAATCACGCATATATGGTTAATAAAACTATTCAATTCTTAAGAAATAAAATAAAAAAGGACCAACACAGGTATCATATTTAGTTGTTCACTACTTGAAGAAAAAGAAGAATAATCAAATGGTGGTTAAAATTGATTTGTCAATACGTCAACCAATCTAAAATTGAAATTAGCACCAAGTAAATGATTGTTTAGCATTCTTTGGAGAATCTCGAATAACGCATATCAATCTGTGAAGTCTTCTTACCCAATTGAAGATCTCAGTTATTTGCAAGAGCAAGAGAAAAGGCTGAATTAATACAGTGCTTTAAACTGTACATGTATACAAACAATTGGGACTTCATAGTCATACTACTATGTTATATTAAAGTGTACATGTTAACCTGTATTAGAAAGTATTATACTATATAACAATGCAAGTATTACGAATTTTGGTCATTTGTCTATCTCTGTGCCAATTATAAAGTATATGTACTAATCTGTACATTTCTTTCTCTTTGATTTGATAAATAATGAAGTTTCCTTTTCTGATTTGATATGCATTGTTGTGGATAAATTAATATGACCACGTTGTAAAATATTGAATCTTTGTGAATGTGAACGATTTGGTGCTTCAATTAGTGGTATTTGTAATGAGGTAGTTCTGGCCATTGAAATAATATTATTTCTAATATAAAGGCAGCTAGCACACATAAATTTTTATATTCCTAAATAACTCTAGCTTCCATGATTTTGGTCTTTTCACTTTTTCTCTATTAAAGAAGGCAGCATGAATTATGGAATTAGATGAACCACCTTCACTTTCTAACACACGCACACATATGCTCAAAAAAAAAAAATTCATACTACATACATACAAAAGATGTTCATTAAAGCATTTAATCTTTTCCATAGCCTTTCAAATTAGCAAAGAGAATTATTCTATGTGTACCATCCAGAGAAAAGAAAAGGTAACAAATAATTCTATTAGAAGTTATGGCTTGACTTTATTGCAATATACCTGAGATTACTTGGTCAGATCTGCATAAATTGATGTGCCATGAAATAAAGGAAATGCTATATAAAACTTCCACTCAGCAAATGGCCATGGCTTTCCCTGCAATGCAACATTTCAATTTTAATCAAAAACTTAAAATAAGCTAAAGCACCATCAGGTGGAAAACAATTGCTTTACTGTTATAGAGAAGTCCTTCCAAAAGCCCAATGTCTATGTCAGAGATATGATCACAATATTGTTAAATAACAGTCACAACAGCATTATATAATTCATTCCTAATAATGAACTTTAACCTTACATAACTTTATCAATGAGCAACTATTAGCATTAGCACTATCTCTTAGTAATGCCTCTGTGGTCTAGGAAAATGATTAGAACCATACCTGCAAAGAAGACAATTGGGACCAATACAAAAGATCATCATCAAGATGATCTACAGTATCCGAAAGAAGCACTTCAACTTCCTTCTGTTACCTGTTCTGTAAAGGCTAAAACAAATGGAAAGTATATCTCTTGACCAAATGATTGACGCGTTTTAGCACCCCCTCCTATGGGATCAAGTCTGACATGGTACACTCCTATGACTTGTCAAAGCATTTTAATCACACAAATCAGATGCTAAAATTTTGGTCTTTGTTGACACTTCAGACCATAAATTAGTTTTTATGATCTTACTGCTAGTACTTTGCAATTGACAACAGTTTTCAATGCAAATATAGCATCATTATGTCCAAGTTGAATAGTTTGATGTTTCTCCCAAAGCTAAGATGTAAACATCTAGGCAACTTACCGAATGACAATGGGTGGACTTAATTAAGATCCTTATATTATTAGTAGTCTTCCAAAAAATCTCCCATAAAACCTGAAAAGTTCTAACTATTAGAGTTACGGAAGATTCTGTTCATCAAAATTCAAACTTGGTGGGAACTAACTCAAAGTTTTGTTGATTGTTATGCAGTGTCAAAACTCAGTCTCAATAGTACCTAACGGTCAACAAATTATTAGACCAAATACCAAAAAGAACACTAATTTCCCAGCAAGAAACAAAACCCCACAAAACCCATTCTGCCAAGACCCATTTGCTATAAGAAATAATTTACTCAATGAAAACCTTAAATCTTAAGAAAGGAAAATTCCCACTGCTTCCTGGTCACTCCTTACAACTTCAGAACTTGCTCAATGTACCTCTCTCTCTCTCTCTCTCTCTCTCTCTCTCTCTCTCTCTCTCTCTCTCTCTCTCTCTCTCTCTCTCTCTCTCTCTCTCTCTCTCTCTCTCTCTCTCTCTCTCTCTCTCTCTCTCTCTCTCTCTCTCTCTCTCTCTCTCTATATATATATATATATATATATATATATATATTCCCTTTAGTTGTTCGCTTACCTTTATATTGTGAAGTTGTCACTTATGTAGTTCTTCTACTTAGGAATGAACGTGTTCTTCAGTATGTGTGAAATGAGGAAATGCAATAAACAAAAGTTTTCAGCTTCTCTTTCCTTATAATTTTTGCTCCAAATCTTCAAATGAGAGATAAAAATGTTGTTTGTTGATAAAAACCACCCCTAGCCATATCATAGATTCTCACTTCACAGTAGTATCTCTCATGCAGTATGGTTTTCTAAAAATTGCAAGTAGATATAAGACAGAAAGAATTGATAAGAAACTCTGGGTATGTGCTTCATAAGTAGTAATGTTGGATCCAGTAAGCTTATTTCATAAGAAATCTGTTCCAAAGGAAAGACGCAGTTAGTATCCTATTATTCTTAATTTGGTTTGGTCTAATAAAAAGGGCATTGTAAGGCTCCACAACTCCTCAGAGCTGAACAACCAAAGTCCACAGAAAACTCAACCAAATCGGACTAAGAGACGAAGAAATATACCTAAAAGTTAATGATAAACTAAAATTGCATAGGGTTTTCATCGAACTATAAAACAGGACAGCAATAATACAATCAGTACATCTACTGGCCAATTAGTCATTCATCAACTTATATATATCAAACACAACTACATCCTCTGGCTCTACAATTTTGATCAAGTTTCAAAAAGCAATTTCTAATAAAAAGAAGAGACAACCGTAACTAATTTATTGGAAACTCAAGCTACAAAAACAGGAGATATAGAGAAAGTTATAAAAGGGAGAATCCGTCAAAACCGAGCCATCAAAAACATTTCCTATAGCTTTCTTTCCCAATCACTCAATAGTCTAATAATCACAATTCACAAAACCCTAATTCCTAATTTGATAAGTGGATTTCCAATTTGAAAAAATAGATATAGCATAGTGTAGAGAATACCTTGGGATGATCAGTTGACTGAATTCATGCACAAATCACTTCAATGACACTGATTCAGCAAAAGTCCCAACTGGTTCACTCTTGCATGCGCTTGATCGATCTCTCCAAGGCGTTCTATTGGCTGAGAATGGTATTATGGTATTCAAATCAGGCATTCAACCACCAAAGGACAAAACTTGTTTTCAGTACAATCAAAGACCCAAACTTGTGCAAATTTATTGAAACAAATGGAATGGTTAAACCTTACCTTTGAAGTTATTGAATGAGAGTGGACTCCCTGAGATGCGAATCGTGCCGGTCACCTGGCGGCGGCGTTTACCATGCACCACCTTCCTCTGGTCCGCCTGCAGTGGTTCCGTTTTGCGCTGATCCTTTTCCTCCAGTCTAATGGGTATTGGATTGGAGAGTCTTCACTCTCACAGTCTCTTTCGACCTCTATCACCGTCATTGTTTTTGCTGGAAGCAAGCACGGACTGCCACGACTTAAGCCACAGAAATTGAACGGCTGGAAGACGCAGAAGATGCACACCTGTCTGGGTAAGTAGGTAAAACAGAAGATGCTTCAAGGGCAAAACCGGAACTACACTGTTACTAAGAGAATTACTGTTCATAAGCTACAGTACTCCTACACTGTATTAGTATATAGTAAATTTCTCTCTATTTCAATCTACTGAAATTGGATTGGGGATTTGTAGGCTTTTATATTGAATTAGATTAGGGGAGTAGGGTTTGTAATGAATTCAATTCAAAGATCTGGGGAGTAGGGATTACTGGGCATTTTTGAAGCCGATTTGGTGTTAGGGTTTTCTTCTTTCTCTCTATCTACCCTCTTTCTTCTCTGTCTTGTAGAAGTAAGTTTTTGATAGATCTATGTTATTTTTGAAGTTTCAAGGTTGAGGAAGAATCAATAGAAGTAAATCTTAGGTATCCATTGGCATGGAGCAGATCAACAAATTGGTGGATGCTAAGGTTGATAGCGAAGGTTGGGATTTGTTTTCTTATTTTAGCCTTGATATATGTTTCAGCAAATTAAAGTTTGGAGGCTTTTTCTAGTCAAAATTATGGGAAAGAGGTTGAATCTAATGACTGAGTGTATAAAAATTGCATACCAATCGATGGAGTCCTTGGCTATAAGCATGTCTAGCCTGTACGTAAGTCCAATTTCAAATCATCATTGAGAGTATATATGTTGTCTTGAAGTAATTTAGATTTGATTATGCACGTGGACTTTCAAAAGTTTGATAATTGGATTTTATGTTCAAATTTTATTAGCTTCGACAAGAAATCATAAAACGCAATATGAAAATGTAAGTATTGTGTAGTTAAGGGATGTTGTTGCTGCTTTTTTGTGTTTTTGATAGATTGCTGCATAGAACTTTATAAGGTCTGTGATCAATTCCAAATTATTTGAAGATATATAGAATTAATAAAATTAACAATATGTTTGTATGTGGATAATTTTCTAGGTATGAGTGGCATGCAAGGAGTTGCTCATTTGTAAGAGTAACGTCGTGTTTGGATCAGTTACCGGCGGGTCACTTTGAATAAGCTGGGGTAAAGGTGGTGGTGGCATATGCCTCAGTCTCTCCGGGTACAGATTCACCGGTACCTGGATGACCCGGTTATCGCCTCCTGTGGATGGGGCTGCCGCTATGCCGGTTACCCCCGGGACGGGGGCAGCATTTAACTCTGTCGTTACCTGAGATGCTCTAGCTAGGGCTTGGGTGAATGCCTCGTTATGCTAGTGCCTACGGTCCAGTGCCTGGGCAAGCGCAGTGTTTTCATCTTCCAGCTTCTGCAGCCTCTGTTGTGAAAGGAGGTTCGTCTCCCTATCGATTCTTTGCTGTTCCCTATCGACCCTGGCTTGTTCCCGGAAGGCTGCGATCTCTGCTCGCATAGACTCCAACTCTGAGACCGGGGCTACTTGGTCCTGGATGACCGGTGGGCTGTTTGCGCCCTGTGGGTCCAAGAATCCGAGACCATGCGCCTCTCTTCGGACACTTGGCGTCCCTGCTGATGAAGTGCCCGGAGAGAATACTAGTGCCCGGGCAACACTTCTACCCTCACCTGCCGCTTCTTCCGGCTCGGTCATGATTCGGAGCCCCTATCTGGTGCGCCAATGTTTCTGGTGGCTTTCTCCGGGTACCTCACTCGGAATGCTATACCACCTGGGGTACCGATCCAACTCCTCAATCCTGTACCAGAGACTCAACGTTAGAGGGATAAACCGTACCAGACGGTTTATGCCCCTCCGATGCCTGAGTCAGATACCAATATACAGACGAATTATATAAATAGTGGATAAAGGAGTTATTACCCGTAAAAGATGGTTGTGCTGATGGCTTAATACTCGAGCATGGGAAGGGAGTTTATCCCATCTTCGATGTGGGACGCATATTGCCCCTTTATAGCCATATCAGCCTTCTGGCGTGTATTTAGGTGGACTGTGCTGATCAGGTTCGGACCCTTTTGTGCCCAGGGTGCCGTCCCAGATGCGAATCACCATGGTAGGATGCGAACCCTGCCCGTGGCCTGGTACCTGTGTCATCCTGCGGGCCCTAGCTGATAGTGTCAAATCTAGTGAACTACCAACTAGTATGTACAATTAATAATGCCGTTTTGCGGGATGTGCTTTGTGTTCGCTCATTCGATGTTAATTTGATGTCTGTTGGACGCACTATAGATGATTTGCACTGTTCAGTAACCTTTTTCCCTTCTTGGTGTATTTTGCAAGATTTGGCTACGAGGATGATGATTGGTGTGGGTAAGCGACGTAGAAATTTGTACTATCTTGTGGCGTTGTCTTCCACCATTCCTACCACACATCCCTTTGCCAGTCATATTACCATCTCATCTGATCTCTGGCATCGCCGCTTGGGACACCCCTCTCCTGCTCGTTTACAATTTCTAGTCAAGAATTCTCTTTCTTTTGTTTTTGATTCTAGTCATAAATGTGCGGTTTGTCCTTTAGCTAAACAGGCCCGCCAACCTTTTTCTTCTAGTTCAATAAAAACTTCTCGATGTTTTTCCCTTATTCATTGTGATATTTGGGGACGTCATAAGACGCCTTCTCTTAATGGTGCTCATTATTTTTTTACTATAGTGGATGATTTTTCTCGTTTCACATGGGTTTTTCTCATGCGTCACATAAGTGAGACGCAGCATTTACTTCGACATTTTTTTGCCTATGTTAAGACTCAATTTAATACCCATGTTCAGCAATTTCGTTCCGATAATGGAGCTGAATTTCTTTCTTTACGCAACTTCTTTCAAGATCAAGGAGTCATTTTTCAGCATTCTTGCGTTTACACACCTCAACAAAATGGTGTTGTTGAGCGCAAGCATCGACACCTCCTAGAAGTTGCTCGAGCTCTTCCTTTCCAATCTCATTTGCCTCTTCAATTTTGGGGTGAGTGCCATCTCACCGCTGCCTACACAATTAATAGGCTGCCCAGTCTTTTACTCTACAAGAAAACTCCTTTTGAGGTACTTTACAATAAACCTCCTGATTATTCTCGAATGTGTGTTTTTGGATGTGTAACTTTTGCCACTTCTGTCAATACTTCATCAAAGTTTTCTCCACGTGCTCATAAATGCATTTTCATTGGATATCCGATTGGTCAGAAAGCATATAAGTTATATAATCTTGAAACCAAATTTTTTTTTACAAATCGTGATGTTATCTTTTTAGAGGATACTTTCCATTTTCAGTCCTCTTCTCAAGGGATTTCGTCATCTTCTCCTCCTTCCTTGCCTGTTCCTATCCTTGACAACACCATCTCACCTCAACCATCTACACCACCTCCCGCTCCTCCCTCTTCCTCTCTAGAACCTGCACCACCCAGGATTATACCTCGTTACAATCCCCGCCCAGGATTGATACCTTGGTCCAATCCCTGCCCAGGATTGATACCTCGTTGCAATCCTCTGACAAACCAACATCAGCCTCCCCTCCTTCCTCTCCTCTTCCCATATAACAACCTGCCATTGAACCTCCTCCTTTGGTCGACCAAGATCCCATCCTTGCTCCGCGACGCTCACAACATACCCATATTCCTAATGTTCGTCTTAAGGACTACATCTGCTTGTAAGTGATTTTTCCTCCACACACTTTGTCATCTCCTCCGCCGAATCCTCTCAAAGGTACACGCTATCCTCTCTGCAATTTCATCTCCTATCAGCGTTATTCACAGCTGCACCTATCCTATGTTGCTGCCATTAGCAGGGATGAGAAGCCTACCTCTTATGCTCAAGTTGTCTCTGATCCTAAATGGAAAACCACCATGGATGCCGAGCTTGCTGCTCTTGTTGCCAATAATACTTGGACTCTTGTTCCTCTTCCTCCTGGAAAACGCCCTATTGCTTGTAAGTGGGTATACCAGATTAAACGTAAGGCAGATGGTTCTATTGAGCCTTATAAAGCTCGTCTGGTTGCCAAGGGTTTTACACAGGCTGCAGGTATGGATTACCATGATACTTTTTCCCCTACTGCAAAGATGATTACTGTCCGTTGTGTTCTTGCCCTTGCAGCCTGTCAACCTTGGTCCCTTCACCAACTTGATGTTAATAATGCCTTTCTTAATGGGGACCTCCATGAAGAGCTGTACATGTGACCTCCTCCTGGTCTTCGGCAACAGGGGTAGAATTATGTTTGTCGCCTCAACAAGTCCTTGTATGGTTTGAAACAGGCATCAGGACAATGGTTTGCTAAATTTACTGAGGCTATACTTTCTGCTGGATTCACTCAATTAAAGGCTGACTATTCTCTCTTTATTCAGAAGGTTGGTAATTCCCTTACAGTACTGTTGATTTATGTTGATGATCGATATTCATCACTAGGAATAATCTGGACTCTATTAAGGCTCTTAAACAGTTTCTGCATACCCGCTTTAGAATTAAAGACTTGGGTGATCTTTAGTATTTCCTTGGGATTGAAATTGCTCGTTCAGGAAAATGTATATATTTATCCCAAAAGGAAGTATGCGTTGGAAATTATCAAGGATACCGGTTTTTTGGGTGCCAAACCTGTTGAGTTTCCAATGGAAGAAACAAAATTGTCAGATAAGGGAGAATTGCTTAAGGATCCGGCAGCATATAGGCGATTGGTTGGCCGCCTCATATATCTCACCATCACTAGACCTGACATTACCTATTCAGTTCATGTTTTAAGCAGATTTATGCATGAGCCACGTCTACATCATATGGCTGCAGCACTTCGGGTTGTCAGGTATTTAAAGTCATGTCCTGGTCAAGGTCTTCTTTTGCATACTGGAAACGATTTAAGTTTGAGAGCTTTTTGTGATTCTGATTGGGCGGGTTGCCCCATTACTCGCTGCTCTACCACTAGCTATTGCGTGTTCTTGGGAAAATCTCTTATTTCATGGCGCACCAAAAGGCAAAAAATTCTTTATCAAGTGCTGAAGCTGAATACAGAGCCATGTCAGGTACATGTTGTGAACTTACTTGGTTGCAAAACTTATTTGCTGATTTGCACATACCTATTGCAAAACCTGCCATGTTATATTGTGATAATCAAGCAGCTTTACACATTGCTGCAAATCCAGTTTTTCATGAAAGAACTCGTCATATTGAGATGGACTGTCACTTCATTCGTGACAAGATAATTGATGGGTCCGTTCGCACTAGATTCGTTGGAACCTTGCAGCAATTGGCAGACATTTTTACAAAAGCATTGGGCAAAGAAAGGTTTAAGAATTTGCTGCACAAGTTGGGAGTTCTTGACATCCACTCTCCAACTTGAGGGGGAGTGTTGAGAATATTATGTAACTAAGAATAGATTTCTTGTATCTTTAGGAAATCATGTACAGTAGGATTATGACCTTATTTGTATCCCTAGATTATAGGATTTCCTTGTTCATCAAGGTTGTACATCTGTATATATTGATGATTATCAATAGAAGGAAAATCAATTCAATAAAAAAAATTCAATCACAATTATAACTCTTTAGATTGGATGAACAAACAAAAGGTGTAGGTGGTGGGCAGTGTACCACGCACTTCATCTTCTTTTACCTCTACTGATTCCTGATTGTCTGTGGGGAATGGTAAAGTCACTAGATAAGAGGTTGGGTTAGCTATGTTACAAGTTTTAGACTTCATGACAGGCTTGAGAAGGATGTGAGAGTGATATGTACAACAATTGTGTTCTTACGCAAATTGTTCTTCTAACACGAAAGGCTTGGGTCTGACCGGTCAGAAACCCAACGGTGGAAGCTTGTTTTTGGGAAATCATGGTCACCACCTCACCAATCCTAGATGGACACTGGCCAAACCCTCACCGCTGAACATGCTCTTAGAGTTTCAATCAATCACTGATGGTACTCAATAACCATGATGATTTTTCTCCCATTCATGAAGTGCTTATGAATCATGTTTGGATTTGGGTTCGTCCACCTGTGTATGCAGCCATTTCCACTATATTTATATATTCATTTTCCTAGAGAAAAAAGACAAAAAATATTTGAAATTTAAATGTATTTACAGGTTTTGTGAATTCTTCAAGCTCATATATGATTAGTGTTGTTGAAGTTTTTTTGGGTTAATTACATATTTGAAAAGGGTGTTGCTATGGAAATAGAAAAACGTAGCACGGTCGAATAATAAAGATTTTCCTGACCCTACTCTATCAGCTCACTCCGAACACACAGGAATATACTTTTTGGCTCTTCTTCTTCTTCTACATGAACTCCTCCGCCACCGCCACCGCCCACTCACTCGCTCCGTCGCCATTCCACCGCTTCCGCAACCCATGCGCTCCCAAAGCCTCCTTCTCCTGCTCCATGCCTCGCCCTCCCAATCGAAACCGCCGAAACCGCAGACGAAACTCCAACAGCGCCACCACCACCACCGTCCCCACCGCCAAGCCCGCCTTCTACACTTCCTCAGACCCTGAAAACATCCAAGCCACCTTCGACCTCGACAGCCTCTACCACTCCTCCCACTCCTACCTCCGCCACTTCCTCTCCTCCGCCGCCGACGCCGCCGACGACCTCCAGACCCTCGTCTCCCTCGACGTCGACCGGAGGATCGTCGTCTCCTGCCGCCCCTCCACGCTGCGATTCGTCGGCAATTTCGTCGTGCTGACCTGCGCCGTCGTGCTGGGGTTTAGGGTTCTGGTTGGGCTGGTGAGGTTAGGGTTTGGGAGCGGGTCGGGTTACGGAAGGGAGAAGGTGGTGACGAGGAGGGATAGGAGTCTTGGGGGGAAGGAGGTTGTGGTAGCTAGGATAGAGAAGCCCAGAGCAGAGGAGGTTAGCGTCAAGAAGAACAGGGGTTTGGGGATTTTGGATACTCCCCTATCGTCGGTGAGGAAGAGCTCAGTGTTTGCTGGGATGGAGAGAGTGTTTAAGAATCGGGTTCGCTTCGGGGAGAAGCTTCCCCAATGGTGGCCAACTACAACTTCCCAGCCCATTTTAGGGGTTGATAATGAGGAGCACCAGAGAGAAGCAAACAGATTGGTTAGAGGTTGCTTCCTGAACCCAAAATATCATGTTTGTATTTATGATTCGATTTGCCTATTGAAATTTAGTTGGTGTATAGTTGTACATGCATTCTTCATTAGACTTGATTTCATTAGAACTGCAAATTCTCATTGGTTTCAACTTGATTTCATTGCCGGGTTTTGTTTTTGTTGTAGCTAAACCTTGCACATTTCTCAGAGTTTTGGTAATGTTTCATGATTTCCATCTTTAATTCCCGACTCATCCACTTGATTTCAGCAATCACCGACAATAGAATGAGCGGGAAGGACATTATGGAGGATGATATAATTCATGTCAGTGCTTTTATCTAGTTGATTGTTCAGTACCTTTCTATAATTGTTACATGAGAAAAATTCCTTATGTCTAGACCTGTTCTTTTATGGATTCATTATACCTGGGACAATCTGGGAATCCAATTATTATCATAATTTATAATTAGAATTTGATGCTGCATCAACTGATAATTCATTACACATGGTATACTTTGCCTGAGTGGGTGAGCAGTTACGTCAAATATGCAGGACATATGGAGTACGGGTCTCCTTTGATACTACAAATACACGGGATTCATTGTACCGTGTGTCTGTTGACTTTGTCTTAAATGTATGCAGCAGGTATGCTTCTGGGCTGCCATGTGTAACGTTTACCTTAGTTTTGTAATTGCTCCTTTTTTTTTTTTTGAATAATTTGCTTTCTTTTAGTGTTTAACTTATCTACTACTTTTGCAGGGCACCGAGTTACTCTAAAGGTGTTGAGATCGAGGGTGAAGATGCTCGGCAATTCATAGCTGGGCTAGCTGAGAACATTGGGCTTGAGAATGTTCGTGCTGGAAGAATTGTGTCTGCCGCTGTGGCTGCGCGTACACGTTCATGTTTTTTGCAGGCTTGGGTAATTTTCCCACTGTTGCTCTTTTTACTGTGATCCTGTCCTATACGAGTGGATGTATGGACACAATTTAAGTGCCTCTTGTGTCATAGGTAGTCACTTTCACATCATGTTCACCGAAAGAAAATTGCATAAAATTGTGTAGAAAACTAGGTGAGAATGTACAATATTACATCAGAAAATAAATTCTTTAGGGAGGCAGGAGTGAGTTGGATAAGTTCTTTGAGGAGGATTGATTTGTTAAGTGATAGCCTTGCGCTTTTGGCAGAGGGAAAAAGGCCAAAATCCTTTGGGGTTGCAGGGTGTTAGCTGTAGTTTTGGCAGTTTGGATGGAAATAAATAAAAGGACTTATGGTGGAGCGGAGATGGAAGATTAGCGGGAGAGAGTGAAGTTCTGGATATCTTTATGCGCCTCTATTTTGGGGGAATTTATAGATTATACACTCTCGTCTATTATTCTAAATTGGCAAACTGTTGTGGTTTAGGTTTCTTAATTTTTGCTGTTTTAAAGGTAGTTAAGCCGTCTATTCTAATGCTCTAGCTCCTTCCTTTGTATTTTCTGTGGACTTCTTGTCTGCTTTTTTTTTTTTTTGCCTTTTGTTTTGTTAATAATAGCTGTTCCTTTGAACAAAAAAAAAAAAAAAACGTGAACACTTTAGGAAACTTTATATCTATTTTGCTGTTCAAAGGATCAATCTCATGTAGTTTTAATTTAGTTTTTTAAACCAAAGGCATCATCAATCTGCTTAAATAAGGGGAGGACAAGCAGGAGGGAATGGTAGATGCGTTGACAGAATCTTTTCTTATCTCTCGGTAGAATGCGTTGTTAATTGGTGTCTTAAAGTTTTCTATTTATTCGATTGTATTATTTCTGTGAATTGTTTGCATATAAATCTGTGAAGTTTTGCCACTTTATGTTTTATTTCTTGTTTGATTGCAGGCTTTAGTAATGCAAGCTAAACATGCAGAAGCAGTAGTAGAACTGTCAAAGATATGCCTTGTTTGGCGGATTTTCCCTCCTGAGGAATCTTCGGTATGTGCTCTGTTTATTCATGAAACAAATTTACCACAACAGATCAACAATTTTTGACTTGAGACATTACATTGATAGCCTTTATGCCTGTTCCTAGATTGTCTGAGAGCTGATTTTCATAGGCATTTGCTTTATTGTTTTTCATCATTATTGGACTTCACATACAGTTTTTTTTTTTTAGCTTTTGTTACAGTGACGGTTAAGAAATTTTTTTCTCCTTGTATATTTACTTGTGTTTGTTTTACACTTTCTAGTTAAGAAAATGATCTTCTGCTCAAATTCCCAGTATATTGTTTCATCTTCTTTTCTGCAGACCAACATGCTGAGTCTGTTGCTAGAGATATATAAACACATAATATTTTTTGATGGGCCTGGGTCTGGCCTCCAATCAATCGACACATGCTTCATGAGAAACTGACTTGCCTTCCTAATTTTATTCTAGCATTTGGGGTAAGTTTTCTGATGAATTTTACTGTGCAGCCTGAGATGGAGATGGTGGCTCGAGGCTTGGAGAAACATTTGAAAATGGATCAGAGGAGATTTCTTATGAGCATGCTTGTTGGCACTTGCAGTGAAGAGAGCCAGAGAAGAGCAGCAGAAGCACTGGGTTTGGTGGGTAGCAAATTTTGTTATGCTTTATAAACTGTGGTAAATCTTTAGTAGTGAATTGTTATATTAGGTTAGTTTGAACTGAAATATAAGCTCCACTGATATAGCAATCAGGCATAACGCTAAATTTTGTTGGCCATCTAAGTCTGAATAATAGAACTCCATAATCAAATCAAGTATTGCAGCTGAATGGTGATGTTCCTGACAATCCCACCCTTTGTCAGACCAAAAAAAACCGTACTTTCTGATGTTACTCTGTAATGATACGTTCCTTAGCAAATGATGAAATTCATTTTAAAAGTATAGTCGGTTGCAACTTGTAAGCATAAATTTGGTTATCTGTTATTATTTTCTAAGTCTATCCCTTTTCTTTGCAGACATCACCTTTGAAAGGTGTTGGTGATGAACAATATCAATAGTCTACTTGGAAAATAACCATCGAGGAAGCACGTGTATTTACCATGGTGAATCAGCTCTAATATCAATCAAGAAATACATTGTGCAATTACCGTTGTGAATCAAATATACAGTGTGTTTGCACAACTCATTATATCTGAATTTTTATTTTTTACTTTTATTTTTTCAAACACTTAATTATTGGAATGTATTTTTTCCACATTTTGCAATGTAATTATTTCACACATAAAAATAAGCAAAATGATCATTCCAATTGCTGCTATTGAAATATTTGCATCAAATGATCTTTGGTTTGGGTTGTTACTGATTGTTCCTTGTTTGAAGAGATCCCTCCCTCTGGTTTGTTTGGTCATCAGGATCTTTGTAAGTTCTGGTTACTCTTTAGCATTTTAAAACACTAATTCCTACTGTTAAACCACAATAGTCGTTCATCCACAAATCATAACCCTAAACACCACCCTTCTAAGATCAAAAACACATTATTAACTTGTCTTACATCATTCTTGATTGAGTTCTGAAAATGAGATGTAAATACTTGTAATCTGATGCTAAATACTTATATAGCTAGCAGTCCAGCTACGTTAGGTCATCAGAGTCACTACCATGGAATAGTCTCTGGCATTTACTGGTTTCAGCTACCAAGGCATCCACTAGATTTACATACATCTCCTCCAGCAAGGAGCCTTAACTAAATACTTTCTAGATAGCCGAGCAGTGCAACAACTCTGGAGTTGATGAGAAGATTAATGTTGGAGCAGTGTGGTCAGGCCGATCACTGTGGACTTTTCAGAGAGCAAAGCAAACGTAATGTGCAATAGACTAATAGAGCATCCAAGAGGTGTTTAGGTAAAGTTGGAGGGCGCCCAATTCTCCTTTTTTCTCTTCAAACGTTCTATACTTTTGGCAAGCTATCTACAATAGTGTTGTGTTAAAAAAATAAATGGGATAGTAAGTTGGAAGAAAGGAAATATTGGCAAAACAACTGTTAGTAATCCAAATTGAGCTCAATTTACAATTAGTTCTCTCCCCACTGCTAGCTTATATATCTCCAGAAGATACACTAGCAACTAGCACATCTCCAAATGGCAAGTTGGCAACTATAGTTTCTCATGCACCTTTTCTCGTCCTTCTCTTCCTTCTCGGCAGCTTCTTTGCCATTCACTCTCAAGCTCAATTTCATCCATCTTTTGTATCATGCTGTACTAAAAAGTAGTTCATTAGAGCCACTTAAAGGTTACTCGTCATTTTATGCTGAATGATGGTAGTGCTGGACCTCCACCCCAACTCTCTTCCCACTCCCCTCTAATTCATAAAACAGAGGAATTAAGAGTAATATGCTTATGGTGAATTCACTTGTTGATTGTATATGAAATGGTTCAGATTTGTTGGTTTTTCTAAGTTTTTAATTCATAGTGATTAGTAACATTCGGAATTAGCACAATGGTAGTTGCATCAACTAATCTATGGTTACAATACTCTAATCTATGGTTACAATACTGGCACCTTAAGAAAGATGAGCACTAACCTGGAAAGAACTTTGATCTTAGTAAATGGCTCCATGAATTGATGGCAACTTTGATTTGTATATATGTTCTTGAGAAGTCTAATTGCATTTATTCCATTTCAGTGATCAAGTGAGGTGGTTGATGAGTCTGATTGTCTGCAGTCACAGGCAAGTGGCATGAAGCTCTTTAGAAGCGGCTGCAGGTAGAGTACAAATGCACTCTGTATTCATCCACAAGTATTTGTTTTCATTATCACTGTACAATATGTATTTATATGCAATCATCTTCTAATAAATACCTGAATATTTTCCTTTTCCAAGTTTTTAACTTTTTTATGTTTTATTTTTAACTTGGAGGATGTAGTAAAGCTATCCCAGATCTAAAATGTTCTTCCAAAGGTCCAACTGCATTTCTTTTCCATTGAAGTGATTAAGAGGGGTGGTTGCAGCAGTGATCAAGTGGCATGATGCAGGATGGCTGCTGCTAATGCTTGTGTCACTTGTCTGTATGATTATAAATGCTTTCTTCTTCACAGAAACTACATTGTTTTTAATCAAAACTAGATAATTTTCTCGTTCCATCAAGCATAAAAAAGTACTGATTTTTCAAGTCTTCAGAGTCATCTCGTGACTCGTCTGGAAAAAGACAAAAGGAAAAAAAAGAAAAAGAAAAAAGGAGAGCTTCCAAGTCCAAGTAAAAAACAAGAAGCTGCTTGGCAAGCGCGCCTCGTGAGTATACAGTAAAAGACAAGTTGCAAAGAAAGAAAAACAATCATAGAGGTTCTCATTTTAACCTCACATTCATATTGCAGCAGGCACTAAGAAACTATCTAGTTTCTACTTGAGAGCTGAGATCTCACATCTACAATGCCAAAGCAACGTTAAAAAAATCGAGCAAAGCAAAGCAAGCAGGACATGGCTTCTCTGACCAATGAAGCAGCGAGTTCTTCATCTTCTTCACTCCCACGTTCTTCCACTGATCAAAATCATTACACAACGAGGTGTTCCTGAGTTTTCGAGGCGACGATATGCTATAATTTTACAGATCATTTGCACACCGCTTTATGTCAGAGGGGAATTGAGACCTTCAGAGATGATATGCTTACAAGAGGAGAAGACATATCACAAGAGCTTCTCAAAGTAATTGAGGGGTCGGGAGTTTCAATCGCCGTCTTCTCTAAAGATTATGCTTCGTCAAGGTGGTGCTTAGATGAACTGGTCAATATACTTGAATGCAGAAAATCAAAAGGACAAGAGGTGAGACCAGTTACCCTCAGATGTAAGAAAGCAAACAGGTGCTTTCGGTGACGCATTTGCTAAACTAGATCAATGCAAATTTAAGGACAGCATGGGCAAATGGAGGAAGGCTCTCGAGGAAGCATCAAATTTGTCTGGATGGACATACGAGGCTCTCGAGAATTGTTCGGTATGTTATTAACACTGCACTAGCTTGTTAATTAGGCAGATTATTATTATTATTTTTTGAAGACAAAATCTTCTACTTTATTTGATCTCGTGTGTGTGTATATATCAGAGCCGTAAGAGTTGATTGTATTATTTTAAAACTTCTCAAACCCCAGGTGGCGGATTACCGCCTAGGTGAGGTATTTGAGTTGATTAATTAAAAACTTCTCAAAACCCCAGGTGGCGGATTACCGCCTAGGTGAGGTATTTGAGTTGATATCTCATATTCTACTCTTATGCTAAGTGATTGTTTTTTTGGTTCTCTTCCTTAAGTTTGTAAGCACTTATTTTACCTCTTCTTTTCCACCTTTAGTCTATAGCTTCCTCCAACCAAACATTAAGTTCAGGTCCAAACAATGAGTCCCGGGTGAGGCATGAGCGGATGCGGCATGAGCGGAGAAGAGAGATGTTTAGTCTAAGGTAGAAAATTAAGGTTTTTCAGTCTTATAAACTTAACATTTCGTCCCAGCCTTTCTAGTCACTTCTCATCATGAGTAGACTGTTTAGATCCAACTCAGTTACCTCCAGTTCGTCTAGGTCTTCCCTAAACAGGATCCCTGACATAGTTAATGAAGAACAAATTGAATATCAGTCAAATGATAAAATCGACATGAATGATTGGAATATATCCAGAGTCCCTAGTAACGAAATGAGAAATTTTATTCACACATTGCTAAATACTAGATACACATTCCCTACTTAATAGTTAATACACCATCTAATTACTTTTTTATTTTAACATTTAACTAGAAACACAACCCCAAACTTCCTAAACTATCCTCATTCACATACACCCACCAATTCACTAAATACACATCCCAATTTTTTTATACCATCTTGGAGCTTAATCCTACGGCTGAAACAAGATCAAAACATTCTAATTCCTAATTTCCTATCTTCTTCTTCTGCGTCCTCTCTCTCTCTCTCTCTCTCTCTCTCTCTCTCTCTCTCAATCTGATTATTTTTCCGGATCTGGTTCTTTGGTTTTCACACCACCAAGACCATTATGTTCAGAAATAATTATCTTCTGCTTGTTAGCTTGAATGGATTCCCTAGTTTGAAAAACTCTGTTGGTTTTTATTAATGAATAAAGATTGAAACTTGTATTTGATTGCAATCTCAAATAACCCATTATTTATGATTGTCATCCTTTTATATTCTGCAAATTTGTTACCGCACAGAAGAATTTGTTACCGCATAGTAGTGTAATTCATCATCACTTTTCTTGTTGATCGGACCGATTCACACAGATCCTATAAGGTCCTCAAGCAGGAGTTGAATTTGCAGTTGAACGGACAAAAGACAAAGACAGGTGAAATCTTAGACCGTTAGATGTGTTATTGGATATGTGGTGATTTATGATGATGAAAAGGTTAGGAAGCTCAGGTGAAAAATTAGGTCAAGAGAGGATCCTCTCTCATTTTTAATGTCTCATTTAGTAATTTGATGTACTCATAAAATCTGATGTTAGGTGTGTAAAAAAAGGGATGTGTATTTAGTATTTAGAAATGTGTGAATAAAATTTCTCTAACGAAATTTATAAGAAAAGATGGTCCTTTTCTTCATTCAAAAGTGAACATCATATTAAAACAGTAGAACAAGTTTATGCTCTTAGTAAGCAACATGAAACATGTCAATTATTTAGCCCTGAGTCAATCAAAAAACACAAAAAGATGGTCACAATTTTTTTACATATAGGTTTAGTCCAAATCGGCGTTAAGCCATTAACCCGAAAAGGTCTCAATGCCTCTATACTTCTATGCCTCAGAGATGCAAGATTCACCGACTTCAATGACAGTACCCTAGGAATCATTGAGTCAAGCTTATTCAATAGCCCAATCCATTTTGATTGTTATCCAGATTTTACAATTAGCCTTAGTGATCCTCACATCTTAAAATCCTTAACCTTAAATATTAAAACTTTAGGTTACAATGTCCTCGAAGGAACCCAACCATTAGCCTTAATTTATAGAATCCACTATAAAGTCACTGGTACAAAAATGAATTTTCAAGCCATAAGTAAAAGCCCAAAAGATCAAACTCTTTTAATTCAAAGCAGTCAAGAAAATGCTAATATTAGAGTTCCACACACATTCAGATGGTCAGATGTCCATCTGCCTTCTGAATGGTCTCTCACTAGTGAAAATCAACCTATCAACATACAACATAATTTATCTGACTTAAACTGTATCCAACAATACAACGATGACATAGTAAGAATCAATTTTCATAATCCTAGACTAAGTCAACATCTTAGGATTCATGAATTAGGACAATCATCAAGACATTCTTTCACAGCTTCAAGGCATTATTTTGTAGGATCCACATCTGCTGAAAATATGTCAAGACAAGACTGTGACTTAGATAAAGAAATAAAAAATATTAGAATAAAAGAATTAGAGGAAGAATTACAAAAACTAAAAATTAAAAATCTTCAAACCACCTCACAAGTTAGTTACCCCAGTTATGCAGAAACTCAACTAGTCTTAGATGATGAACAAACATCTCCCACAGCTACTGACTTTGAAGTCGTTCCTCCCATAAATCCTCAATTAAGTACACTTAGTCGACCATTTACAATTAATTATTCAAAATTAGATAAAGATCTTGAATCGGCAAAAAATATTCTTAGACGAAACCTTTATAGAAAACAATATCCCTTAATCGAACAACGAAAACAATTGTTTAAAAATTGGCAAGCTTTTATACTTGAGACCCAATCTGAAAATTTTTTCCTTGATTTCATTGACCAACAAAGCCAAAAAAATATTCAAACCCTCACAAAAGCAAAATGGAAAACACCCACTAACTCCATTGTTTCTTCCAGTCATCCCTTTGTTGAAACTATAGTCATTGATCACCTACAAACACCCATAACCGCATCACCCTTTAAAATTGCTAGAGATGATCCAGAAATTAAAAAAACTATTGAACAAAATAATTACACAAATCAAAGCCTAGTCACTATAGGAAACCAACTAGACAAAATAGAAACAAAAGTAGATAACATTTTTTCAAAAGTAAGCATTCTACCTTAACAACAATCAGAAACACCATTAATTCACTTTAGTGAAATAAATAAACCTAATCTCAAGCCCATCTCCACTGCACAAAAAATTGAACGAATGCTCAAAGAACTCAAAGCTGAACCCAGCAGACTTGCAGTCATCCATACCCACGAATAATCTTCAGACTCCTCCTCTGATAGTGATTCTAGTACAATTTCCAACATAAATCAAACATTTCAAGACCTCCAATTACATAGGATAGTTCACCCAAAGAAACGGCATTTCAAAAATTAGACAGAACGCCCTCTGCCATTAGATATTCAACCCAGTACTTATCCCAATAATCAGTTTTCAGTCTCTTCCGATAAGACATATGAATGGAACATTGATAATTTATCAGAACAAGAAATATTAAATAAATTACATCACATGCCCATGGCGGCCAATAGTTATGTCACTAATCATAATTTCAGCCAGCCTAAAATTATTGATATCCTCTCCACAGGATTCACAGGAATACTTCATTCCTGGTGGGAAAAACATCTCACTCCTGATTCTAGAGCAGCCATTAAACAAGCAGTTAAACATGACGAGGATGGAATTCCAATCTTCGATGAAAACATTGGAATGAGAATTTCTGATGCTGTCAATACTTTATTTTACACAATTATTCAACATTTTATAGGCGCAGCTAGTCACATTACCTCCAGAATCCATGATCAACTTAGTAATCTTAGATATCTCACCTTAAGCGATTTTAAATGGTATAAAGATGTCTTCATTTCCAGAGTTATGCTTAGAGATGATAGTAACCAACCCTTTTGGAAAGAAAAATTCATAAATGGTTTGCCCAAACTATGTGCTTACAAAATTAGACAAGTCTTAAGTAATGAAACAGGACACATTAATTATGATACCCTTACATATGGAAATATTATTATAGTTATTCAAAAAGAAGGATTAAAAATGTGCATAGACATGAAACTAAACTCTCAAGTAAAATCAGATAAGAAAATAGCCAAATATGAGTTAGGCAACTTTTGTGAACAATATGGTCTACCACCATTACCTCCTTCACGGCGACATAAAAAGAAAAACAACGAATTTGACTATCATCATACAAAAAGAAAATTTACCCGCAATAAATTTTACTCAAGAAACAAAAATGATTTCGAACCAAACAAATTTTACTCTAAAAACAAATTTCGAAAATCCTGGCCCAGACAAACAAATCGCCACTCAAAAAGAAAGTTTTTTGACAAAAGTAAAACCAAATGTTATAAATGTAACAAAACTGGCCACTTCGCAAATAACTGCCCGGTAAAAAATACTATTAAACAATTAAAAATTAGTAAAGAGAAACGTGAAAACCATATCGGACTTTTAGAATTAAGAAACACTGACTCAGAAAATGAACATAGTGAAAATGATTTTACGCCAATAGAATTTTCCACCTCAACTGATTCTGATGAACACTCTTCACCAAATATCACTTTCGGGTGCAAAGATACGTGTTGCAAAACAATAAATGTTCTTTCTAAACAAGAAGAACAGGAAGAATTATTAATTGATCTAATCAGCAAAATCGATAACCAAGAATTAAAATCGGAATATCTCAAGAAGTTGAAAAAATTAATCACACAAGAAAACGTTATTAACATCCCTCAGGAAAAAATTTGCCTTACTTCCACCTTTGACAAATTCAAAACTAGTAAAAAAGAAATAACAATCCAAGATTTACAGCAAGAAATAAAGAAAATTAAAACACAAATACAATTATTACAAAAAACAAATTTAGAAATCAGTCATGAGAACAAAGAAATCAAACATGACTTAAATATTCTTAAAATAGAACACCAATTCCTTAAAATACAGCATCCTAATGACAACCTTGTTAACAATGATTCACCTGAGCAAAACGATGCAGAAACATCAGAGCAAAACACTATTAGTATTATTCGTCAAATCCAACTTAAAAAATGGTATACCACAGTACAACTTAAAATCAACGACTTCCAGTTAGTAACAACAGCGCTCATTGATTCTGGTGTAGATCTCAATTGTATCCAAGAAAGCGTGATACCTTCCAAATACTTTGAAAAAAACAAAAGAATCATTACGGTAAGCTAATGGAACCAAAATGGATACGAAATTCCTAAAGCACATATCTGTCAAAATAATGTATGCTTCAAAACACCATTTGTCCTAGTCAAAAACTTGACCGACAAAGTAATTTTAGGACTTCCTTTCATTACCTTAATATACCCTTTTACAACAGAATATGATGAGATTATCACCTATCCATTTGGTGAACCAGTCAAATTTACCTTTTTATCCAACCCTGAAATTCTTACACTAAAGGATTTCCAAGAAAATTCTATTTCCAAAACACTCAACTGTATTCAGGCAAAATATAAGCAGATAACCTTCCTTAAAGAAGAAATCAATTTCAAACGAATCGATACCCAACAACAAGAACCTTTCCTTCAACAAAAAATCAAAACATTCGAAGAAAAAATCATTAACGAATTATGTTTGGATATTCCTACCGCCTTTTGGCATAGAAAAAAACATATTGTCACTCTCTCTTATATTAAGGGATTCAATGAGAAAAATATTCCTACCATGGCTCGCCCAATCCAAATGAATCAAGAAGTCATGGAATTTGGCAAAACAGAAATCAAAGATTTACTCCATAAAGGAATCATCAGACAAATTAAATTTCCTTGGTCGTGTCCTGCCTTCTATGTGCAGAAAAATGCTGAATTAGAAAGAGGAACTCCATGTTTAGTCATCAATTATAAACCTCTCAATACAGTGCTAGAATGGATACGATATCCTATCCCCAACAAACAAGATCTCATTAACAGATTAAATAATTCTGTCATTTTCTCCAAATTTGATATGAAATCAGGTTTCTGGCAAATACAAATTATTGAGGAAGATAAATAAAAAACTGCTTTTGTCACACCCTTTGGTCATTATGAATGGAATGTTATGCCATTTGGTCTCAAAAATGCCCCCAGTCAATTTCAGAAAATTATGAATGATATTTTTAATCCATATAGTCATTTTTCCATAGCCTACATTGATGATGTCCTTATTTTTTCACAATCCATCGATCAACGTTGGAAACATTTGCATCAATTCTTCACCATTATAAAAAACAATGGTCTAGTAGTTACCATTATAAAAAACAATGGTCTAGTAGTCTCAGCTTCAAAAATTAAACTCTTCCAAACAACTATCAGATTTTTAGGATTCAATATCCATCATCTCCAAATTAGTCCAATAGATCGAGTAATCCAGTTTGCTGACAAATTTCCTGATGTAATCTTTGACAAAAATCAATTGCAAAGATTTTTAGGTTCATTAAATTATGTGGCAGATTTTTACCAAAATCTAAGGAAAAAATGCAAACCTTTATTCGATAGGTTACAAACCGACCCCCCTCCTTGGTCATCAGTTCATACTTCTTTAGTCAAAGAAATTTAAAGTTATGTCAAAACTCTACCATGTCTGGGCAATCCCTTAGCCAATTCCTTCAAAATTGTAGAAACTGATGCTTCTGAAGTCGGCTATGGTGGTGTCCTAAAACAACAAATCTCTCCTACTCATCCTGAGCAAATTGTTAGATACTACTCTGGAGTCTGGACCCAATCACAAAGCAATTACAGTACTATCAAAAAAAGAAATTTTATCTATTGTTTTATGTATTAGTAAATTTCAAGATGATTTATTAAATCAAAAAGTTTTAGTCAGAGTTGATTGCAAAAGTGCTAAATATGTTTTAGAAAAAGATGTTCAAAATATTGCCAGTAAATAAATCTTTGTCCGATGGCAAGCAATTTTAAGTATTTTTTATTTCGAAATTGCATCATTAAAGGCAGTGACAACCATATTCCAGACTTTCTAACCCGAGAATTTCTACAGGGTTCCAAACATGAAGACCCGATCATCCACCGGGAGAAATCCCTCAAATCCACTAACAGAAGAACCCTTTGATATTTGCACAGGTGCTCCCAAAAATACAGTCAAAACAGAGTCATCAACTCCAGTCAAACAAGAGTCATCTTCTAGTCTAGTCCCATATGCTGGGCACCCACCACTACCACTACCAATCAATAATAGATTCAATACCATTGGTAGCACTCTTGGTAATAGTCGTCCCAACCACCAGTCAGCCCTAGTCAACCAATATGACCCATTCAAATCTCATTCTCAAACAAATTATAAAAAAACCTCTCCCTGTTTCCAGCGAACTAGTCACAATCTTTTTTATGTTGAACCAACCATGAGTCACCTTAAAAATCCAATGTCCTTAGTTAAAGCTTATTACCCTCCTGTTTTCACTTCCTACCTAGTCACCCTACCAAGTCATTAAAATTTTATAAAGATATTTTTTTGAAACCAAATCAGTCACAATTAAGCCTATTCCTGACACAAAGGATCTAACCAAAATCCTATATCATTCTTTATACATAGTCCGCATTATTTCTCTATCCCAATGGGGTGATCCTCCGTACATCTACCACAAATTGAGAGACCTATCATTTAATTACTATGATTATGAAGAAGCCTGGAATGCAATCTTCCTTCACCAAACTGACGCTTTCAGTCATTCCTGGTTTTTAAATTTTGATAAACCATTCAATAGACAGTTCCCAATGTGGTTCCTTGGTTGGTGGAGGGCTCATGGATGCCCATTTGATATCCTTCCACAGGAACTAAAAAATACAGTCACCTGTTTTTCAACGGTCATGAACTTCACAAATTATGATTTGAATTTCCCTGTCACATTGCATTTTATGGCCAAATACAAACCCCCTTGGATCTTCAAATGGCATTATGAGGAAAAAGAACATGTAGTATCAAGACATTTACTAGTCAAATGGTGGGATAAATTCAAATTTGAGAGAATTCTCTCCCAATTTAATGAAGAATTTCCGGTTACTCCATCACAACCCCCTCAGTCAAGATCTCCAGTCACTTCAATGCCACCTCAATCGGCATCTACTTCCCAGTCACAACCACAATCCCTCAAGTTACAGTCCTCTTCCAAGTCTAAGGGGAAAGCAAAATCAGATACATCCTCTAAGTCAGAAGAATTAAAAGAGTTAGCCAAAAAACTCTTAGAACAAGCAGCTAGTCTCAGTAATGATGAAGATGAATCTGAAGAATAAGAAGAGGAAATCTTTTCCCGATCCTCATCCTCATCTAGCAGCCATCTAGGCACTCCCGGTAAACCAGTCAAATGGGCTGATTACCAAGACAGTCAAGACCCATATGCAGAATACGAGTAGGCCACTATCAAGACAGTTCACTATTAATGAATAGAAACTTTTTACTCTTCTTTCACGAGGCAAAAACATAGTTAATCGTGCTGCTTCCTGTTTTTGGCCTTTTCTCAGTAAAAGCAGATTCCCTGCCGGTAATGTTCGGGCGTCAAGACCTATATAAGGAGTATCTCTCCTTCAGTTAAACCAAGTTCCATTTTTTCATTTCCTCTCTAGTTTTGGCTGAGCAACTCATGTGTTGAGTAGTCTCTGCCTTAGACTTTGCCTTTCCCCTTCAGTAATTACCATAAAAACCTTCATGCATTTGAACTAGTAAGTTTTATGTTTTTTTAATTTGGTTTTGCAATTTAATTTTCAATTAAAAGTCAATTTTATTATCGGTTTCTATTATCAGTAATTTTATGATTTTTAGTATTATATCTTTATTATTATATTTTCCCCTTCCGCTCGGTTTCTGCTATCAGAGCCGTAAGAGTTGATTGTATTATTTTAAAACTTCTCAAACCCCAAGTGCAAGATTACCGCCTAGGTGAGGTATTTGATTTGATATCTCATATTCTACTCTTGTGCTAAGTGATTGTTTGTCTGGTTCTCTTCCTTAAGTTTGTAAGCACTTATTTTACCTCTTTTTTTCCACCTTTAGTCTATAGCTTCCTCCAACCACACATGAAGTCCAGGTCCAAACAATGAGTCCAGGGTGAGGCATGAGTGGATGCGGCAGGAGCGGAGAAGAGAGATGTCTAGTCTAAGGTAGAAAATTAAGGTTTTTCAGTCTAAGGTAGAATTTTCTCTGATACCACTAGGTGAGGTATTTGAGTTGATATCTCATATTCTACTCTTATGCTAAGTGATTGTTTGTCTGGTTCTCTTCCTTAAGTTTATAAGACTGAAAAACCTTAATTTTCTACCTTAGACTAGACATCTCTCTTCTCCGCTCATGCCGCATCCGCTCATGCCTCACCTGGGACTCATTGTTTGGACCTGGACTTAATGTTTGGTTGCAGGAAGATATAGACTAAAGGTGGAAAAAAAGTGCTAGAATAAGTGCTTACAAACTTAAGGAAGAGAACCATACAAACAATCACTTAGCATAAGAGTAGAATATGAGATATCAACTCAAATACCTCACCTAGGCGGTAATCCGCCACCTGGGGTTTGAGAAGTTTTAAAATAATACAATCAACTCTTACGGCTCTGATACCAGAAACCGAGCGGAAGGGGAAAATATAATAATAAAGATATAATACTAAAAACCATAAAATTACTGATAATAGTAACCGATAATAAAATTTACTTTTAATTGAAAATTAAATTGTAAAACCAAATTACAAAACATAAAAACTTACTAGTTCAAATGCATGAAGATTTTATGGTGATTACAGAAGGGGAAAGGCAAAGACTAAGGCAGAGACTACTCAACACATGAGTTGCTCAGCCAAAACTAGAGAGGAAATGAAAATATGGAACTTGGTTTAACTGAAGGAGGAATACTCCTTATATAGGTCTTGACGTCCGTACATTACGGGCAGGGAATCTGCTTTTACTGAGAAAAGGCCAAAAACAGGAAGCAGCACGATTAGCTATGTTTTTGCCTCATGAAAGAACAGTAAAAAGTTACTATTCATTAATAGTGAACTGTCTTGGTAGTAGCCTACTCGTATTCTGCATATGGGTCTTGACTGTCTTGGTAATCAGCCCATTTGACTGGTTTACCGGGAGTGCCTGGATGACTGCGAGATGAGGATGAGGATCGGGAAGAGATTTCTTCTTCTTATTCTTCAGATTCATCTTCATCATTACTGAGACTAGCTGCTTGTTCTAAGAGGTTTTTGGCTAACTCTTTTAATTCTTCTGACTTAGAGGATGTATCTGATTTTGCTTTCCCCTTAGACTTGGAAGAGGACTGTAACTTGAGGGATTGTGGTTGTGACTGGGAAGTAGATGCCGATTGAGGTGGCATTGAAGTGACGGGAGATCTTGAATGAGGGGGTTGTGATGGAGTAACCGGAAATTCTTCATTAAATTGGGAGAGAATTCTCTCAAATTTGAATTTATCCCACCATTTGACTAGTAAATGTCTTGATACTACATGTTCTTTTTCCTCATAATGCCATTTGAAGATCCAAGGGGGTTTGTATTTGGCCATAAAATGCAGTGTGACAGGGAAATTCAAATCATAATTTGTGAAGTTCATGACCGTTGAAAAACAGGTGACTGTATTTTTTAGTTCCTGTGGAAGGATATCAAATGGGCATCCATGAGCCCTCCACCAACCAAGGAACCACATTGAGAACTGTCTATTGAATAGTTTATCAAAATTTAAAAACCAGGAATGACTGAAAGCGTCAGTTTGGTGAAGGAAGATTGCATTCCAGGCTTCTTCATAATCATAGTAATTAAATGATAGGTCTCCCAATTTGTGGTAGGTGTACGGAGGATCACCCCATTGGGATAGAGAAATAATGCGGACTTTGTATAGAGAATGATATAGGATTTTGGTTAGATCCTTTGTGTCAGGAATAGGCTTAATTGTGATTGATTTGGTTTCAAAAAGAATATCTTTATAAAATTTTAATGACTTGGTAGGGTGACTAGGTAGGAAGTGAAAACCAGGAGGGTAATAAGCTTTAACTAAGGACATTGGATTTTTGAGGTGACTCATGGTTGGTTCAACATAAAAAAGATTGTGACTAGTTCGTTGGAAATAGGGAGAGGTTTTTTTGTAATTTGTTTGAGAGTCAGATTTGAATGGGTCATATTGGTTGACTAGGGCTGACTGGTAGTTGGAACGATTATTACCAAGGGTGCTACCAATGGTATTGAAGCTATTATTGATTGGTAGTGGTAGTGGTGGGTGCCCAGCATATGGGACTAGACTAGAAGATGACTCTTGTTTGACTGGTGTTGATGACTCTGTTTTGACAGTATTTTTGGGAGCACCTGTGCAAATATCAAAGGGTTCTTTTGTTAGTGGATTTGGGGGATTTCTCCCGGTGGATGATCGGGTCTTCATGTTTGGAACCCTGTAGAAATTCTCTGGTTAGGAAGTCTGGAATATGATTGTCACTGCCTTTAATGAATGCAATTTTGAAATCAAAAATACTTAAAATTGCTTGCCATCGGGCAAAGATTTGTTTACTGGCAATATTTTGAACATCTTTTTCTAAAAAATGTTTAGCACTTTTGCAATCAACTCTGACTAAAATTTTTTGATTTAATAAATCATCTTGAAATTTACTAATACATAAAACAATAGATAAAATTTCTTTTTTGATAGTACTGTAATTGCTTTGTGATTGGGTCCAGACTCCAGAGTAGTATCTAACAATTTGCTCAGGATGAGTATGAGAGATTTGTTGTTTTAAGACACCACCATAGCTGACTTCAGAAGCATTAGTTTCTACAATTTTGAAGGAATTGGCTAAGGGAATGCCCAGACATGGTAGAGTTTTGACATAACTTTTAATTTCTTTGACTAAAGAAGTATGAACTGATGACCAAGGATGGGGGTTGGTTTGGAACCTATCAAATAATGGTTTGCATTTTTTCCTTAGATTTTGGTAAAAATCTGCCACATAATTTAATGAACCTAAGAATCATTGCAATTGATTTTTGCCCAAGATTACATCAGGAAATTTGTCAGCAAACTGGATTACTTGATCTATTGGATTAATTTGGAGATGATGGAAATTGAATCCTAAAAATATGATATTTGTTTGGAAGAGTTTAATTTTTGAAGCTGAGACTACTAGACCATTGTTTTTTATAATGGTGAAGAATTGATGCAAATGTTTCCAGTGTTGATCGATGGATTGTGAAAAAATAAGGACATCATCAATGTAGACTATGGAAAAATGACTTTATGGATTAGAAATATCATTCATAATATTATGAAATTCACTGGGGGCATTTTTGAGACCGAATGGCATAACATTCCATTCATAATGACCAAAGGGTGTGACAAAAGCAGTTTTGTGTTTATCTTCCTCACTAATTTGTATTTGCCAGAAACCTGATTTCATATCAAATTTGGAGAAAATGACAGAATTATTTAATCTGTTAATGAGATCTCGTTTGTTGGGGATAGGATATCGTATCCATTCTAGCACTGTATTGAGAGGTTTATAATTGATGACTAAGCATGGAGTTCCTCTTTCTAATTCAGCATTTTTCTTCACATAGAAGGCAGGACACGACCAAGGAGATTTACTTTGTCTGATGATTCCTTTATGGAGTAAATCTTTGATTTCTGTTTTGCCAAATTCCATGACTTCTTGATTCATTTGGATTGGGCGAGCCTTGGTAGGAATATTTTTCTCATTGAATCCCTTAAGATAAGGGAGAGTGATAATATGTTTTTTTCTATGCCAAAAGGCGGTAGGAATATCCGAACATAATTCGTTAATGATTTTTTCTTCGAATGTTTTGATTTTTTGTTGAAGGAAAGGTTCTTGTAGTTGGGTAATGATTCGTTTGAAATTGATTTCTTCTTTAAGGAAGGTTATCTGCTTATATTTTGCCTGAATACAGTTGAGGGTTTTGGAAATAGAATTTTCTTGGAAAGCCTTTAGTGTATGAGTTTTAGGGTTGGATAAAAAGGTAAATTTGACTGGTTCACCAAATGGATAGGTGATAATCCCATCATATTCTGTTGTAAAAGGGTATATTAAGGTAATGAAAGGAAGTCCTAAAATTACTTTGTCGGTCAAGTTTTTGACTGGGACAAATGGTGTTTTGAAGCATACATTATTTTGACAGATATGTGCATTAGGGATTTCGTACTTCATATCCATTTTGGTTCCATTAGCTGACCTTAATGATTCTTTTGTTTTTTCAAAGTATTTGGAAGGTATCAGGCCTTATTGGATACAGTTGAGATCTGCACCAGAATCAATGAGTGCTGTTGTTACTAACTGGAAGTCGTTGATTTTAAGTTGTACTGTGGTATACCATTTTTTAAGTTGGATTTGATGAATAATACTATTGGTGTTTTGCTCTGATGTTTCTGCATCGTTTTGCTCAGGTGAATCATTGTTAACAAGGTTGTCATTAGGATGCTGTATTTTAAGGAATTGGTGTTGTATTTTAAGAATATTTAAGTCATGTTTGATTTTTTTTTGTCATGACTGATTTCTAAATTTGTTTTTTGTAATAATTGTATTTGTGTTTTAATTGTCTTTATTTCTTGTTGTAAATCTTGGATTGTTATTTCTTTTTTACTAGTTTTGAATTTGTCAAAGGTGGAAGTAAGACAAATTTTTTCCTGAGGGATGTTAACAACGTTTTCTTGTGTGATTAATTTTTTCAACTTCTTGAGATATTCCGATTTTAATTCTTGGTTATCGATTTTGCCGATTAGATCAATTAATCATTCTTCCTGTTCTTCTTGTTTAAAAAGAACATTTATTGTTTTGCAACAAGTATCTTTGCACCCGAAATTGATATCTGGTGAAGAGTGTTCATCAGAATCAATTGAGGTGGAAGATTCTATTGGAGTAAAATCATTTTCACTATGTTCATTTTCTGAGTCAGTGTTTCTTAATTCTAAAAGTCAGATAAGGTTTTCACGTTTCTCTTTACCGATTTTTAATTGTTTAATAGTATTTTTTACCGGGCAGCTATTTGCGAAGTGGCCGTTTTTGTTACATTTATAACATTTGGTTTTACTTTTGTCAAAAAAATTTCTTTTTGAGTGGCGATTTGTTTGTCTGGGCCAGGATTTTCGAAATTTGTTTTTAGAGTAAAATTTGTTTGGTTCGAAATCATTTTTGTTTCTTGAGTAAAATTTATTGCGGGTAAATTTTCTTTTTGTTTGATGATAGTCAAATTCGTTGTTTTTCTTTTTATGTCGTCGTGAAGGAGGTAAATGTGGTAGACCATATTGTTCACAAAAGTTGCCTAACTCATATTTGACTGTTATGATATGATTTTACTTGACAGTTTAGTTTCATGTCTATGTACATTTTTAATCCATCTTTTTGAATAACTATAATAATATTTCCATATGTAAGGGTATCATAATTAATGAGTCCTGTTTCATTACTTAAGACTTGTCTAATTTTGTGAGCAAATAGTTTGGTTAAACCATTTATGAATTTTTCTTTCCAGAAGGGTTGGTTACTATCATCTCTAAGCATAACTCTGGAAATGAAGACATCTTTATACCATTTAAAATCGCTTAAGGTGGGACATCTAAGATTGCTAAGTTGATCATGGATTTTGGAGATAATGTGTGATGCCCCGGAAATTCGTATTTATTTTCCGAGAATTTTCTGGAATTTAATTTAGTAATTATTGGACGGTTTCGTGGCTCGTGGATAGAGCGGAAGTGTTTTGGACAAATTTTTATTCGGAAAGTATGACTTTAGGGGGGGGGGGGGGGCAAAGGTTGACTTTTTATACGTTGGGTTTCTCCCAAAACTTCATTCACGAAAGTTGTAGAGCGCGTCGATACGAGTTCGTGGACATGTGGAACGCCGAAATCGGAGTTCGTATGAGAAAGTTATGAGCGTTTGAAAATTTGAAAAGTTACTATATATAGGGGTTTCTGTTTTTGGAAGGTTACTATTTTCATTTTGGCAAGTTTCCATTTCCGAAAATTCAGAAACTCTCCGTTCTCTCTCTTGATTTTCGACTAACTCGACCCAGATCCGGCCAATCCGACCCGAATTTTCTGGCAGCGAAACTTTCCAGATCGACTCGCTTCCTTGTTCCGCTCCTCCCTGTGGTGGCCTCTAACGGCGATTCTCCTCCACGGCGGCGCTGCAAGGCGGCACAGATTGAGGTATTCGGACCCGACCGGAAATCCTAGCTCCGGCGACGTCACGACTTCAAGTTTTCTTGGTTGAGTTCGTAGGAGCCTCCTTGATCGATCTGTGGTGTTTTTTGGGATCGATTCACGTCGGAATCGGATCAACTCAAGGTGAACAGTTCACGGCGGCTTGTGGCGGCGATAGGCAGCGATCTAGGCCGAGTTGGCTTGAACCTCAGGTATTAAAGTTGATCTATTTGGTGTTCTTGACATTTTGGATGGTTGGATTAAGCTAGTTTGAGTTTTGGCCGGTGGTGGTTGCATCGCCGACTGTGGCGGCATTTTGGCGGCCTTCCGGCCATGTAATGGATAGTTTCTGGTTTTATATATCATCTACTAGTTGATATGAGCGTTTCGATATATAATACGCAATTTTTGGAGATCGTATGAATATATTGTGATTTTTACGGTTTCAGACCGTTTAATGATTCGATCCGTGAGGATTGAGCGTCCGATCGACTTGTGATTTTGACATATCGATCGTAGAAGTATTCTGGAGACATTGGGTGGTCTCGGATGTGGTTTCGCCTCAATTGGCGTCACTTTAGGAATTTTAGTTCGATTTAGGGTTTCGAACGTTATTCCTTGTGTTTCATTGACTGAATCAAGGCTATACTTTCCTTAGGTGCTCAACAGAGTGTAAGTAGTCTAGTGGTGTGAAGATGCAACGGGAAGTTCGAGGTGAGTAATCACACAAGGTTCATTTACGAACGGAATTACCTTTATCGTTTTGAGAGTTATTGATTTAACTGCAAACTATAGTTGGTATTAGTAGGCATTTCTGAGCGGATGACTACGTATATATATATATATTTACGTGAAATATATATGGGTTGGTGGATTTGTTGATTTATGAAAAAAATATGCATGAATGATGCTTTTTATTGTTTTGTGTTGTGGCTTTTCGGAAAACAAATGATTATGGAATTGTTGATTCGTTTTTTTTTTAAAAGCGTTGAGATTGTGGGTTCAGGGCATCAGTAAGTACTTGGTTTAAAGGAAAAAAAAAGTTTCCAGGTATTTTGTATTGATGGCTGAACGATCACGCATATATAATTATGGGATAGTATATCGATTTTTATTTGTGTTAAAAATCAGGGGCGTGACATAATGTGACTAGGTGCGTCTATAAAATGTTGAATAATTGTGTAAAATAAAGTATTGACAGCATCAGAAATTCCCATTCCAATGTTTTCATCGAAGATTGGAATTCCATCCTCGTCATGTTTAACTGCTTGTTTAATGGCTGCTCTAGAATCAGGAGTGAGATGTTTTTCCCACCAGGAATGAAGCATTCATGTGAATCCTGTGGAGAGGATATCAATAATTTCAGGCTGGCTGAAATTATGATTGGTGACATAACTATTGGCCGCCATGGACATGTGATGTAATTTATTTAATATTTCTTGTTCTGATAAATTATCAATGTTCCATTCGTATGTCTTATCGGAAGAGACTGAAAACTGATTACTGGGATAAGTACTGGGTTGAATATCTAATGGCAGAGGGCGTTCTGTCCAATTTTTGAAATGCCGTTTCTTTGGGTGAACTATCCTATGTAATTGGAGGTCTTGAAATGTTTGATTTATGTTGGAAATTGTACAAGAATCACTATTAGAGGAGGAGTCTGAAGATGATTCGTGGGCATGGATGACTGCAAGTCTGCTAGGTTCAGCTTGAAGTTCTTTGAGCATTTGTTCAATTTTTTGTGCAGTGGAGATGAGCTTGAGATTAGGTTTATTTATTTCACTAAAGTGAATTAATGGTGTTTCTGATTGTTATTGAGGTAGACTGCTTACTTTTGCAAAAATGTTATCTACTTTTGTTTCTATTTTGTCAAGTTGGTTTCCTATAGTGACTAGGCTTTGATTTGTGTAATTATTTTGTTCAATAGTTTTTTTAATTTCTGGATCATCTCTAGCAATTTTAAAGGGTGATGCGGTTATGGGTGTTTGTAGGTGATCAATGACTATAGTTTCAACAGGGGGATGACTAAAACAAATAATGGAGTTAGTGGGTGTTTTCCATTTTGCTTTTGTGAGGGTTTGAATATTTTTTTGGCTTTGTTGGTCAATGAAATCAAGGAAAAATATTTCAGATTGGGTCTCAAGCATAAAACCTTGCCAATTTTTAAACAATTGTTTTTGGTTTTCAATTAAGGGATATTGTTTTCTATAAAGGTTTCGTCTAAGAATATTTTTTCCAGATTCAAGATCTTTATCTAATTTTGAATAATTAATTGTAAATGGTCGACTAAGTGTACTTAATTGAGGATTTATGGGAGGAACGACTTCAAAGTCAGTAGTTGTGGGAGATGTTTGTTCCTCATCTAAGACTGGTTGAGTTTCTGCATAATTGGGGTAACGTACTGACTTGTGAGGTGGTTTGAATATTTTTAATTTTTAGTTTTTGTAATTCGTCCTCTAATTCTTTTATTCTAATATTTTTTATTTCTTTATCTAAGTCACAGTCTTGTCTTGACATAGTTTCAGCATATGTGGATCCTGCAAAAGTATGCCTTGAAGTTGTGAAAGAATGTCTTGATGATTGTCCTAATTCATGAATCCTAAGACGTTGACTTAGTCTAGGATTATGAAAATTGATTCTTACTGTGCCATCATTGTATTGTTGGATACAGTTTAAGTCAGATAAATTATGTTGTATGTTGATAGGTTGATTTTCACTAGTGAGAGACCATTCAGAAGGCAGATGGACATCTGACCATGTGATTGTGTGTGGAACTCTAATATTAGCATTTTCTTGACTGCTTTGAATTAAAAGAGTTTGATCTTTTGGGCTTTTACTTATGGCTTGAAAATTCATATATGTACCAGTGACTTTATAGTGGATTCTATAAATTAAGGCTAATGGTTGGGTTCCTTCGAGGACATTGTAACCTGAAGTTTTAATATTTAAGGTTAAGGATTTTAAGATGTGAGGATCACTAAGGCTAATTGTAAAATCATGATAACAATCAAAATGGATTGGGCTATTGAATGAGGTTGACTCAATGATTCCTAGGGTACTGTCATTGAAGTCGGTGAATCTTGCATCTCTAAGGCATAGAAGTATAGAGGCATTGAGTCCTTTTCGGGTTAATGGCTTAACGCCGATTTGGACTAATCCTATGTCACGCCCCGAATTTTGAATAAAGAAAATTCAAATCCGAAACGCGAGAACAAACACAAGAAAACACACATAGAAAATTTTTCATTTAAACTAAGCAACAAACAAACTGAGCTCACAATGTCAACACCGACTCGTTCTCTAGAGTCAATTATCACATCACCAAGTGTTTACAAAATTAAATCGAATAATAATTCAATAAGTAAACGGACCCTCTACACTCACAACACAGCGGAAGACTAGAACCAAGATACCATACTACGTCCAAGCTACGACAACAACAAAACCTCAGCTTCGATGATGATTACACTGACCTGCACAATAAACCCTACACCAAAGAATAGTGCACCGGGTTGAATAAAACAAACCCGATAAGCTTTTCAGCCCGTATAAGTAAACTCAATTAAAGTGACTCACGTCACTCATGCTCATAATTTCTCAATTCATGAGATGAATTAAAGCAACAATATTTAATTTCACAAAACACAACCAAACATCAAGTTCATATCATATCATATCATCTCAACGACAAATCACACTCACTTCCCCTCAACATAAAGCATTTGTCAAAACGATGACCTCACAACTCATTCACAACTCACTACAAGTCTCAAACCACAACCGCACTTACAATTGAATTAAGTAAAATCAGTAATCCCTGCATGGAAACTTAGTTCAGGAGATCACATTAAAAACAAACAATAGAAATCATATAAATCCCTGCATAGAGTTTAGTTCAGGAATTTACATTAAAACAAACAATACAAAAAGCGGTAATCCCTGCATATAACTTAGTTCAAGAGATTACAAGCAAACAATCCAAAAGACAGTAATCCCTGCATATAACTTAGTTCAGAAGATTACATTAAAACAAACAATTCAAATAAAACCGAAATCATCTCCATACCCTAGAAAGAACTCAAGTCCCTCAATGGACAATAAAAGAAAGGACAACCAAAACTCTCTTTTATAAATATATACTCATGAGCACGATAACGCAAATTATCCCCCAAGCAGTATATTGTACTCAAGAGCACGATAACACGAAGTTATCACCCAAGCAGTATAATGGCAGACAAACTAGAGCTCTAACTGTATCATAACCTGTCACCTCGGCCGAGGTTCAGTCTTACGACAATACTTGCCTCAGTAACATGTACCCAAGAGCATGATAACACAAAGTTATCCCCCAAGCCGTACAATGTACTCAAAATCATCACACAGATCATTACACATGCCACCACAAGGCACTCACACGGATCATCACACATGTACTCACACAGATCACCACACATGCCACCACAGGGCACTCACACGGATCATCACACATGTACCCACACAGATTGTCACATAATAATGTTTTCCCGTAAAGAGTAAATGCTCGAAATAATAACCAAATCAACTCTTAATCATTACTTCACCAATGTCACACCATCCAATATATAAATTCCACGTAAATATATATATATATATATACGTAGTCATTCACACAGGAATGACTACTAATACCAACTATAGTTTTATAAATTATTCCTCTCGAAAATCATTTTATATCAAAACATTGTTTTAACCTACCCATGAACCGTTGTCGATCAAGTTCATATATTTTAAAACAAATAATTTGTTTCGAAAATGATTTAACAATTAAACAAGTAATTCCGAGTAATAAATAAATCCGATAGTAAATGAACCACGTGAGATTTACTCACCTCCATATCCTGCTGTGTCTTCACACAAAACCAAGATAAGCACCAAATCGTCCAAACTTCACTCACACAATTTCGTCAATCACCTAATCACATCAAGGTCACACTCAATACAACACAAAGCACACAATTCACAAAACACAATTATATGACGCTCCAATAGTCGGATCCTCATCCGAGACCATCCAACGTCTTCGGAACACATCTACGATCACTATATCAAAACTACAAGTCAATCGGACAGCTGAAACCTCATGGATAGAAAACCGATCGAACCGAAAACCCTAAAACTTGGAAAATTCATAACATGCTCATACGATTTCCAAAAATTACAAACTATATATCGAAATGCTCATATCGACGAATCACATCAAGGTCACACTCAATACAACACAAAGCACACAATTCACAAAACACAATTATATGACGCTCCAATAGTCGGATCCTCATCCGAGACCATCCAACGTCTTCGGAACACATCTACGATCACTATATCAAAACTACAAGTCGATCGGACAGCCGAATCCTCACGGATAGAAAACCGATCGAACCGAAAACCCTAAAACTTGGAAAATTCATAACATGCTCATACGATTTCCAAAAATTACAAACTATATATCGAAATGCTCATATCGACGAGTAGATTGAAATCAGAAACAGAAACCATCCCTGAGGTGACCGGAAGCCGCCGGAAAACACCACCACAGTGGCGGCACCGCCACCGGCCCAAAGTCAAAATTTGACAAAACTCCCAATATCAAAGTTCTTCATCTCAACTCCAATTGAAACTTTCATAACAAGCACAAAGTCAGAATCAAAGCCATTTGACCGGAATTTACCTCGCAAGTTCAGAAATTCGAAGAACCCTAGATTCCAATCTTCCAAATTCGAGCTCCACAGGTTAAATCGTTGCAAGCCGCTTGGAGGGAAGCATCTACGTCCTCTGGGCTTCAAACGCCCCCAAGGATCACCGACTATGGTGGCCGGAAACGTGATCTCCGATCTGGGTTCGAAGCATCGCCGCCGCCAAACTTCCCGGCCTTGTAGCGCCGTCTACGGTGCTTCCCACGACGAATCACCACCACAAACGTGTAGAGGGGACTGAGGAGAGCAGGATTCCCTTTGGAATCGAAGCAAAAGGTGGCCGGAGGAGGAAGAAATCGGCCGGCGAAGGTGAGTGGGCGAACCGAGGTCGGGACCGAAAAGAGAGAAAAAGTTTCCCATTTCGGAAACTTCTGATTTTTCTGATTTTTTCCCTATTTAACCAAAATGGAAATTTTTCTTAATGTGATAACTTCATCATACGAACTCCGATTTTTGCGTTCCGCATGTCCACAAACTCGTATCGACGCGCTCTACGATTTCCGTGAAGGAAGATTTCAGAGAATCCCAACGTATAAAAAGTCAACCTTTGTGAACCCCCTAAAACGTGCACTTCGAATAATTGTTCGTCCGAAAATAATTCCACTCCACCCTCGAACCACGAAATCGTACAAACGAACACCTTATTAATCCCAGGAAACATTTAGGAATTAATAACAAATTTCCGAGGTCTTACAACCTATATGTAAAAAATTGTGACCATCTTTTTTGTGTTTTTTGATTGACTCAGGGCTAAATAATTGACATGTTTCATGTTGCTTACTAAGAGCATAAACTTGTTCTACTGTTTAATATGATGTTCACTTTTGAATGAAGAAATGGACCATCTTTTCTTATAAATTTCGATACTAGGGACTCTGGGTATATTCCAATCATTCATGTCGATATTATCATTTGACTGATATTCAATTTGTTCTTCATTAACTATGTCAGGGATCCTATTTAGGGAAGACCTAGACGAACTGGAGGTAACTGAGTTGGATCTAAACAGTCTACTCATGATGAAGTGACTAGAAAGGCTGGGACGAAATGTTAAGTTTATAAGACTGAAAAACCTTAATTTTCTACCATAGACTAGACATCTCTCTTCTTCGCTCATGCCTCAGCCGAGACTCATTGTTTGGACCTGGACTTAATGTTTGGTTGGAGGAAGATATAGACTAGAGGTGGAAAAGAAGAGGTAAAATAAGTGCTTACAAACTTAAGGAAGAGAACCAGACAAACAATCACTTAGCATAAGAGTAGAATATGAGATATCAACTCAAATACCTCACCTAGGCGGTAATCCGCCACCTGGGGTTTTGAGAAGTTTTTAATTAATCAACTCAAATGCCTCACCTAGGCGGTAATCCGCCACCTGGGGTTTGAGAAGTTTTAAAATAATACAATCAACTCTTACGGCTCTGATACCAGAAACCGAGCGGAAGTGGAAAATATAATAATAAAGATATAATACTAAAATGCATAAAATTACTGGTAATAGAAACCGATAATAAAATTGACTTTTAATTGAAAATTAAATTACAAAACCAAATTACGAATATATATATATATATATATATGCTTTTAAATTCATACGTATGAGGCTAAATTTATCAACGACATTGTTGGGGAGTTGTCCGCCCGAGTAGTAAACTCTTCATGTGAGTTGCAGATAGTTCAACATCCAATTGGATTAGAGTCTTGTAGACAAGGTGTCAACAGACTTTTACATGCTGAGGAAAATATTGTTCGCATTGTAGGCATATGGGGGCCTGGTGGAATAGGACAGACCACAATTACAAAAGTTGTATTTAATTCAATTTGCCATAAGTTTGATAGTAATTGTTTCTTGGCAGATGTTAGTATTTGAATGTCTAGTCCAACCACAAGAGAGACTTTGGTTTGATATTTTAAGGGACTCAACTTTGAAGGTGAGCAGTGTTGATCAAGGAGTTAGTTTTATAAAGACAAGGATGCGACATAAAAAAGTTCTCTTATTCTAGGTGACGTGAATCATTCTAACTAATTAATTACAAAACTTAGCCCCATCCTCTGATTGTTTTGGGCTGGGCAGTAGAATTATCATAACAACAAGAGATAAACGTTTGCTAACTGCTCATCAAGTTGATGAAGTGTACGAGGTCAAAATGTTAGATTATGATCGAGCTTTGGAGTTGTTTAGCTTGAATGCATTCAAAAGAAATGGACCTCCAGGCGATTATCTGGAACTTGCACAACATGTTGTTTGCTATGCTCAGGGCCTTCCATTAGCTTCGAGAGTTTTAGGCTCTCATACATTTCGTAGAAGCAGAGAGGAATGGGAAGCTACATTAGACAGTTGTAAAGGAGAAGATCCCCACATAGAGATAAGAAACGTTCTCAAAGTAAGTTATGATGCTCTGGGGGTAGATTTAAAAGGATATTATCTTGATATTGATAGGAGCATTTTAATGCGACGTTTTAACTGCTATTTCCCTACATTTCCTGCGTTATTTCCTTAATAAAACTCTGTTTAGGAAAGTTTCCATTCTTCGATTGGGAAAGTTCCTATTTGTAGAAAGTTTCCATTTTGTAGTTTCTATTTTTCATTTTTAGAAAGTTTCCCATTTTAGTTTAGGAAAGTTTCCGTTTTTCATTTTAGGAAAGTTTCTATTTTTCATTAACAGTTTCTATTTTCAGGTACTTGGAATAAATGAGCTGAAATGAGCTCATAAATGGAAAGAGGAGCTACCCAACGTTGGAGGGAGAAAAGATGAGATACAAAGGGATGCACAAATGAGCAGAAATGAAGAAATGAAGCTTTCCTGGTTCAACCAGGAAATCCTGTCCAAGAAAGGAAACGACTCCTAGGCTGCCCATGAAGTGTGATCGAAAATATTGAAGTGTCATGATGTTGAGAAGCTTCTTGAAGACATTAGAAGATGACATGGCAAGGAGGTGACGCAAGAAGGCCCAAGAACTTCATGGAAATTGGATTTTCGGCAAAAATGTATATAGGCCCAAGGGAGCTAGGGTTTTGTGACGTCAAAGAGGTAAAGTTGGAGTAAAACCCTATGTTGCCGTGAATTATCAAGAGAGAAACAAGGAGCAACGTGAAAATCAAGCAAAGTGACGCCAAAGAGATTTTCTTGGGAGACTTTTAAGGGAAGAAGAAGTGTGGACAACAAGAAAAGCTAAAAAGGTGTCTAGATTCATCCCTAGAATTCCTAAAGGAAGTTTGGCCGAAATAAAAGAGAAAAATCAGAATATTTGCAAGGGAATTTCGGCAAGATTATTTAGGGAATTAACATTGGAATTTTGTGATTGGTTGGACCATCTCATAGGGCTTATTTGGCAAGCTATCATTGGAGGAAACTATGTGGAATTTTCAGATTAATTCCGTGAGGTTTATTAGAGAAATACACGGCTTGGAGAGCAAGGAGGCCGTTCCCTATATATACTCTCTTATTCTAGACGTCTAGGGTTACTCTCTACACACTACACACTTTAGAAAATTCAGAAAACACATCTTGACGTTGCCGTGAGCATCTCCTTTCCTCTCTCCATCCTCTAGAGCAAGCCACGGGATTCAAGCAAGGCCAAGGCAAGAGAAGAAGGAGCCATGACCTATTCCTCCACCATCCACCATTGAAGACTTGCTTTCAAGCTTCAAGGATCCCTACGTTAATCATCCATCCACGGTGTAATTCGACCTCTACCTTGTAACCTTGGTTTGAATTTCGTTGGTTTTGTTTTAGTTGACATTCATGATTGAACAAAGTTATTATTTCTGGAATTTTTATGATTAAATGAGAATTTCGACTCCTATATTGTAATTCTTAGTTGCTTTTGTGAGAATCGTTTGATTAAATTTGCTTAATTGATATCTTTTGTATTTTAATCTTATGTGGTTCGAAACACTTAGGGTTTTTATATGAATGATGCTAGATTTAAGAACATGAATCAACTTTTTGTTTTGTGTAAACTTGAATCGAAGGTAGTAAAGGTTTTGGGCAAAAACCGAATTTAATTGAAGAGGATTTCAATTTGGTGGACTTTTTCATACTAAGTTGCACACTTGAGTTGATAGCCTTTCTATGTGTTTCATGCGTTAAACATATTATGATTATCTAGCTTTCTAGAGCTTGAATGCATGTTTGATAGGATTAGTCTTTGTGCTTTCACTTAGATTAATTAGCGTTGAAAAGTAAAATATGGGAAATCGTTTGCTTTCTAACGTTTCACATGATCAACTCCTTTCTCATGACTTAGATGAACAATATTAGGGTTGAATCGAATTTGATTATAATTTTGGTTTTGATCTTTGTTTCTCTCATTCCATCCTTGTATTTATGTTTTTGTGTTTTAATTGTTTTCTTTACTTAGTTAATTTTCGAAAACCTAAATCCAAAATCCCCCCTTATTTCGTAAATATGTTTATACTTTGTATTATTTTTGTAAATAATTGTCTTTGTATTTTTATTGACAGGTGTACCCTCAATCCCCGGAATATAACGATCCCTATTTACTGTGTACTAACGATGACATTTTCAGGGTTAAATTATGCGCTTGTTTTTAGCGTATCAGATATCGCTTATTTCTTAAAAGGGGAGCTTGTAGACCGAGTGAGACCAATACTAGAAGCTTGCTACAACCTCAAATCAGTGACTGGTATTGCACAACTCCAAGAAAAAGGCTTGATAAGAATTGACAGAGATAAGATTTGGATGCATGACTTGATAGAAGAAATGGGAAAAGGCATAGTGTATCAAATGTCGCCTAGTGAGCCCGGCGAACGTAGTAGAGTGTGGAATGAAGAAGATGTCGACCATGTTCTAACAAATAACACAATAAGTATATTAATGATGTTTTGTGTTTTTCAATTCGGAAAGCACTTTATATTGAACATAATTTCTTATTGAAGAAAACCGTAAAAAACAGTACTTTTGCTTCCAATAAGAAATTGCTATCTTAATATGCTTGGTTTCTTTTACTGTAGGGAACAAATAAAGTTATAGGCATCAAGGTCCCATGCGATATGGTACGATATCTTTGAATGGTAAAAGCTTCTCAGAGATGAAGAATCTTAGATATATTTATACGAGTGAGAGCATGAAATTTGAATGCATTTCTGGAGAGATTGAAAATCTCTCCAACCAGGGTGGCTTGATTGGCGTTGTAGTCCTTTGCAATCTTTTCCATCTGATTTTCATCCAAACAAACTTGCAAACCTCAATATTCGTGACAGCCGTGGAATCACACGACTATGGGAGGATGTAAGGTACTTTAATCTAGTAATCCATTTTATTTCAAAACTTGTTTAGTTAAAACATATATAATAAATAACTACACTATAAATTATTGCCTCCACTTGGTTGATCTTTTCCTTTTTCTTTTGCCATACAGAATTTTTCAAGGCTAACGTGTATGAATTTGAGGGGTTGTGAATCCCTAACAGAACTCCCGGACTTGAGTGGAATCCCCAGCTTGAAAGAGTTGGAGCTATCAGACTGTAAGCATTTAATTGAGGTTCCTGATTCCGTTGGATTGCTTGATAAGCTTGTTACCTTGTGTTACATCCCGAACCTCAATTTACCGGTTTGCTAGTCATTTAGACGGTAAATGACAATTTCTTTAACTTTTTTACTTCGTTTCGATACTTCTAGTGGACCAAAAAGTTGATTTTTTGTTTGGGTCAGTTTTTGAGAAAATTTCCTTCACGAAAGTTGTTGAGGACATTAAACCATGTCCGTGGATATGTGGTACGCTTAAATCGGAGTTCATATGCGAAAGTTATAATTGAAATACTAAAGTTACTGTTCATGGTAATTTGTCTATAAAATGAGGAGTTACTATGGTAAGTTTCCATTTTGGAAACTTACCCCTGTGTCCCCCTCTCTCTCTCTCCCCGACCTAGTCACTTTCTTCTGGCGATATCTCCTTTGTCCGATGGAGGATTTTGACGCCACAGGTATCGTTGGAAAGCTCTCTTCCTCCTCTTCAAGTGTTTTAGTGGCTTGGTTTGGACCATGGAAGGTGCAGCGAGGAGAAGAATATCCCTATGTCGCTGTTTTTTTGGGTTTTTGGTCGGAACTCGGGTTTCCGGCAACCTCCAGCGACGGTTCTTGTTGGGACTTTGAGCTCTTGGATCATACAACCATCTCTCAAAGTCCCTTGGTCCAATTTAAAGTGTGGAGCACGAATTGAAGGATTGAAGATCAAGACTTTTAATTTTCTCCTATTTGCTTTCGAGGTAAATTCCGGACTTTTGGCTTCAAATCGGACTTTGTTGTAGTTATGAAAGTTGTTGGGCTTGATGAGAGGAAGATTTTGGAATAGGTATTGATACCCGGTTCGGGGGTTGGTCGGCGGCGTGTGAGCGCGTAGGGCCGGTTAAGTTAGTTGTGTGTTGTAGAACTTGTAGATATGAATTTGGTAGACATCGGAGAAGTTTGATATCCATTGTGAATTCTCGAAATTTGGAGTCTTGGTTGTCGATTTTTGGGAATCCAACCATTGGATCTCCCTCATTTCTACTATAGAATAATTTAATCGACGAATTGATATTAATGGTGAAGTTTGGATTGAATCCAATGAAGATTGGAGGCTTTGGGCATAGAAGCGATGTTTAGAATTCCTATTTAACGTAAATTTAAATTCTGTTTTGTGCTTAGTTATTTATGAGCGCTACATTGTACAGGACGTGAGGAGGATCCACACAAGCAGAGTTCGGATCGACGGCAGGCTTAGTAGAATACTGTGAGTAGTAGACTTTTCTTTTGAAAGTAAATAGGCATGCAACAATTTTTTTTTAAGTGAATAATTATATTTAATTTTTTCGAGAGTGGTATTATTTGATGGTTGGTTTTGAGTTAGAGCCTTCAGTAATTTTATTTGGTAATTCTAGTAAGTAATTTGAGTGACAAATTTCTTTAATCCTGTTTTAAATTTCTGTTATGAGATATATTTATATTGAATATTCTTTTGGCGTGTGGGACACGTCGTTGATTTATTGATTATCATGAGATTTATTGAGTAAGGTTGGGAATTATACTTGTGCTTTTATTTGCGAGATTTTGGGGAAGTCTTATTGGTTTTCGGTTTTCGTATGATTTTACTTCACCATACCTGGATCGTTTTATTTTATTGCTAGCTAGCCTATTAGTACTCCTCCTGGCTTACTCTGTGTTTGTGGGTGAGTTGAGCAAAGAGCCTAGGAGGCTCCCTTACTTGTATGGTGATAACTTCTTCCCCATACTTTACTGTTACTTGACTAGCGGTGCTAGTCCGATTTTGTTTAACCAGCCGGGCTGGTCTTATTTTCTTGAGCAGCAGAGTTTCAATTTTCTTACTTGGTTGTTAGTGACTAGCGGGGCTAGTCGATTTTTCTTGAGCTAAACATCATTCAAATTTATTTACTAAATGTTGCATGCATTTGATTTTATAATGGAATAAACGTGGGAAAGTATAAAATCCCTTTTCTTTACAAGTACTTATTTTTATCCACCCACACTAACGTTTTTATTTTTTATTTTATTTTTTTTATTTTTTTTATACGCTTTCCCCTGGGGCCCTTTGGTTTCGAATGCCCAGTTCGCAGTGTAGCTGTTGACATTAGGCGTTGAGGCTTAGCACCGCCGCTGCCACCTATAATTCGTAGGTTACTTGCTAACCTACTTAGTGTATCGTTTTTCTATTTCCCTTAGACTGCTCTGATAAGTGATAACCATGAGATGTTATTTGTTAATGTTGTAACTTATGGGTTTGGATTGAGTTAGAATTTATCAGAGATGGTTGTAAACTTGAAATATTTGGATGTGGTCTTTTAAATAATCTGTTGGACATGTTTGGTTATATGATAATCTGTTGGTGGAGTTGTTGTTTACGGGGAGTAGGGTGACTCCAGGAGTTGAGGGTGTAAATGTTTAGAAGCGGTTTTACTTCTTTTCATAGGTTTGGGTCGTCCATTTTTAGGGAAAGTTCTGCCGAATTTTCAGTAGAATTATCTCAGAAAGTGGGCCCCACAGGGCCACTTGGGATTTCAGGGTGAAATTTCAGGTTGGTATCAGAGCATTAGGTTTTCCAATTCCTGTCATTTATACTATCTTAAATGCTAGATGACACCTAGTATCTTTCGAGTGATGGACCGACCGCGGCGGATCCTCATCATGTACTCTACAGTGTTAATGTGATAATCAAGTATATAAGGTAGTTATTACTGTTTTTAGGTTGTGAACCCTTCTAATCCTCTTTTTACCTCAGGTGCTATACCTCGTAATCGCCGAACACATAAGGAAACACCTCCAATGGATGAAGAGGGGAATGCATCTAGAAGTTTTGTGGATGCATTTGGACGCTTTTTCCATCAGTTTACTATAGCACTCTCTGGCTCCAGTATTGATTTTGGCATGGAGCGTATAGTTTCTTCGTTGCTCATGAGCCTTTTGATGCCCAGAATTGGTTGAATCAGATGGAGAAAGTGATACGTGCAAAAGCATCGTCAATTTAAACCCTGAAAAATATCATCGTTAGTATAGAGCAAATAGGGTATCGTTCAAAACCGGGGATTGAGGGTGCTAACATGTGAGAACAAATTAAAGAGAAAGAATATACACAATTACGAAATTGAAAGAACATTTTATAAGTTTTACAAAAATTAGAATTTTACAAGTTACAAGCATGCATAAGATTAGAACAAACAAAAAATCACAAAGAGTTAGAGAGAACATCACATACATTCACACAAAATTAGAAGACAATGAACAAAAGAGAGAAACGAAATCACATATATATACACACACAATTCGTAAAGAAGAGAGAAAACATACAAGTTATGATGGGTTTTGGAAATCCTACTCCTACTTAAATACATTTTACAAATCCATATCACATAGGGAATCCATATACAACAAGGAAACAAAAATCCCTAAAGAACACCACCAAAAATCCCTAAGAAACACAATTCCTAAAAAAACACCAAAGAAATCCCTATTTTTTAGCAATCCCTATAAAACACAAGACAATTTCCTAAAAACCACTAAAATAAATCCTAGAAAACACTAACACATATTTACTATTCACGGAGACACTATTCACGAATTTAAAAACATTTTTTATTTATTTATTATTTATATGAACTTGCTACCTAAAAACTCTAAGTTAATTTTAATTATTTACAAATATACAAAAACACATAACATATAAGATAGGGGGGTTTTTGAAGATTGAAAACAGAAATTTTAGAAAACAAATAAAAAGTAAAAATCGTTTCTATACAAAGGTGGGAAAAGAAGAATTTTTGGAAAACAATTCATCAAGAACAATTCAAGAACAACATATTCATGCATCCCTTAATCTTGTTTATTACCATGAACGCCATCAACCAAGACACAAAGATCAAAGCAACCAATGTCCCTTTTAACTTTCTTTCTTAAGTTAATCGAAATAGCAAAGCACCAAATCACTTTATTTTGAAAACCCAAACACACACATACGTTGCAAATTCGTTTTCAAATCATTAAGTTCAAGAAAGAATTGATGAACATGCAAATCCAAGCGCGTCACAACTATTCATCACATGCATAATCTGATTTTGACTCAAAGCAAGCCTTTACTACTTTTTCGAATTAGAGTTTACAAAGCATAAACCTAATTACTAGCAAATTACATGCAAGTCATCCTATTATGTTTGTCAGACCAAGTGAATCGTTAACATGTAATGAAGCACAAAATTCAGATTATCATTCTATCAATTCGGCAATTAACAAAAGTCAAGAACACACAAACACATCAAACATCAAAAAGCACATCAAAATTGAATCCAAAAATCAGTTTGTCACATCATAGTTTTGGTTTAAACAACCGAAATTCCAAAGCAGAAATTCTAACTACAAGAAAGCCACAACCGTGAAAATACATGAAAAGATGATGGTGTGGACAACCCTTGATCACGTCCCAAGGTCCAAAGCAGATCCAAGATGGTGCACAAGTGATGAACACGGCTAGGAAGGTGGATGGTCACGGCTATGCTCCTTGAATATTGCGAAAACCTGAAAACTAGAGAGAACAAGTGAAAATACGAAATTGTGGAGAAAATTCTGTCACCCCTGAACGTCATACACACAAGGTATATATAGGAAGACGTCCAAAGCACTCCCAATTCGTTTCTACTTGGTTTCTCCAAAGTTGTGTTGATCTAGGACTTGTTTGGCACAAAGCAGATTTCCGGCAGACTTGACCTCAGTGCACTAAAACGGCCATAACTTCCTCTAGAAAATAGATATCAAGATGTAAAACGTTATGGAAACTAGACATCTGTAGCTTTCCAACCATATAAAGATCATAATTTTCTGAGCTCCGAGTGATTTTCTATGCTCCTTTGAAGTTGACTGATCTGCACAGGCAGTAATCCGAATCTGTAATGGATTTGACTTTTAAAGCACAACTTAAGTCTAATTCGATTTTCCTTCACATCACATGCCTTTCACATGTCTTCCACGCCTTATTGAAGAATGAAACGTCAAGAACTCCCTAGAACCTTCAAGAATCTCACGGCAATTCCAATCCATACTCAACTAGAAATCCAAACTCCACATTGATTTGAAAACCGAATTCCTTGTTGCTTTCTCTTCCATGTGCACGGCATATGATCTTCTTGAGACTTCTAGATACTTCATGAACGTTCCAAGGCTCTCCTAGTATGAGTAGAACTCCATATGCAAGTAGGTTTCCTAGTTGAATACAAACTTCTTTTCTGCGATTCTTCTACACTCTTCCGGAACCTTCTTGAGTAATCCTTATCCAACAGGGACTCCTTGTCACACTAGTATTCCTTATCTGAGTAGAATTGGGTTTCCTTGTCCAAGTAGAACTCCTAGTCCAAGTCAGCTTCAGACTCCTACTTCAACTGGGATTCCTTTTCCTAGTCAAACTGGGAGAACTTCCATTTCTTCATTTTTCTTCATTTCTGCGCCAATTGTGCCTTCCTTAGCCATTTTTGGACTTTGAGACTCCATTTTACCTGTAAAACACTAACTAAGTTAAATTGATCAAGATAAAGGAAATAACTTAGCAAAATATAGGGTTTAAACATTATAAACGTCGCATTTTATGCTCCTATCAGAAAGTTTTTACTTAGATTAGATGTCCTAAGGACCAGAATGTGGGCTTGGCAGTGGATTTTCTAGATGGTGTTACTTTTGATTAGTGGCACTGGACCAGTCAGGATCCAGGGAATGCTGCCCCAATGACTTGGGACTAGTTCAAGATGCATTTCAATAGGCGTTATTTTGGTCCGGACATTTGTGACAGGATGATAAATGATTTCTTGAATCTGGAGAAAGGAGATAAGACCGTGTCAGAGTTTGAGCATCACTTTACTCAGTTATCCCATCATGTACCAGACTTGGTAAGCATTGAGGAGGAAAGGATTTCTATGTTTATTGATGGACTGGGAGAGGATTACCTCTTGCAGTTGACGGCTATACCATTCTACACTTATCATAAGGTAGTTAATGCCACTTTGAGAGTAATGACTATGTTTTTGTCTAGCGTTTGACCCCGGGATACGGGTGGCCCTAGCCAGGGTCTATCAAAGAGAGCCGCTTCCATATTTGGATCTAGATCCTCAACTAGTAGTAGACAGAGTAGTGGTTCTAGCTCTGGATCTCATTTTAGACATGGATGGGGTATCAGGAGGTCTACTTGGGGATAGTTTGGCCGACGCCAATTTGGACAGTTCAGGGCTGGTTCGAGTAGTTAGAGCGGGGCTTTAGGTAGCCAATCCTCTCAGTATGGGCAGTATCAGATTATGGGGTGTTTTGAGTGTGGGCAGTAGGACCACTTTAGGAGGAATTGCCCTCTATTGACTCAGAGAGCTGCACCTACTTCTTTTAAGGTTGTAGGTCAGTCATCCGTTGGTGCCTCTACTAATGGTGCCCGCACTAGTTCAGCAGCTCGTGGTAGCTCTCAGCAGGGTAGAAGTCAGAGAGGACATCATATGACACATGCTAGACTACATGCTATGACCCAGCAGGAGGGTCGCGACTCACTAAATGTTATTATTGGTACGTTGTTCATTTTTGGTCAGCCTGCTTACACATTAATTGATCCTGGTGCTTCGTACTCCTTTATGTCAACTAGATTTGCATGCTTTGCAAATGTACCATTATCGCCCTTATAGGTGAGTGGTATGTATCATTGCCAGCTGGAGATGCACTTAAGATAGAGTAGGTTTTCAAGGATTGTAGTATGATGGTTGATGGTATAAACTTGGGAGCCTACCTAATCCCTTTAGATCTTGTTGAGTTCGATGTAATTTTGGGGATGGATTTTCTGTGGACACACTATGCTTTGGTTGATTGTTTTTCCAAAGCAGTAGTGTTACGAAGTCCAGGAAAGCCGATAATTACTTTTCATGGTGAACGAGATGTCCTTTCCTCTTGCAGGATTTTGGCCCTGACAACTGAAAAACTTTTGTGTAAGGGCCGTCAGGCTTACTTGGCACATGTGATGGATACCAGTAGGGGAGCGTTGAGTGCTGAGGACATTCCTGTAGTCAGGCAATTCCCAAATGTATTTCCTGATGAATTACCTGGCTTACCTCCTGTAAGGGAGATAGATTTTACTATTAACTTGCTTCCTGGCATAACACTTATCTCCCAGGCACTTTACAGGATGTCCCTGGTCGAACTGAAAGAGTTAAAGACTCAGTGGCAGGAACTAGGGGATAAGAGTTTCATTCGATCCAGCACGTCTCCTTCGGGTGCCCCGGTGTTATTTTTTTAAGAAGAAGTGTAACGTGATCCTTTCGGGGCGTTACAGAAATTTCCGAAGTCAGTGCCCCTTTCGCTCTCAAGCCATCACATTTCTCATACGGTTTGGTCAGTATGCATTGCATTTTAACTTAACCAAGCCACACTATGTCACATGCATCATATTGAAAACAACTAAGGAAGTAAAACATACGCATCGAGGTGAGTTCCGAATCCCTACCTGGATTCCGATACTTTCTCTCACGCACTCCGAGAGTCGCGAACCTTCCATTCCTCGGGTAACTGGAGTCCTAGATTCCGACATTTCGACCGTTAATATCACATTGAACAATTATATGAAATCACGACGATTAACAAATCGTCCAACCAATTTTTCTTGGTTTGACCAGGATTGACCACATCGACCAAACTTTGACCAAATTTGACCAATCACGACTACAACCACGAATAGTCCCGAATCATCAACACTTTACTTGGAATTGGACTATCGGCCAATTTCCATGCCTTTAACAATTATCTCCATGTTCCTTAAATATCACACCACATGGTAATCCCAACAAATTTACTATGGACACCCACTTAGTTTACTTTCACTTCAAACTAAGTTAATTAACTTCTCCGTACAAACCTTGGCATCTAGTTAAATATGGAATGCCACCAAAACTTACTCTACTCTTTACCAGCTTCTACTAATTAATTGTTCTAAACAATTATACCCATTCTTTATGCACAATGCCATTTAGACAAGTACTTAAACCAATTCTCTATTATCTTTACACACACACCGTGTATACAACTCTGGATTCTCCAAGCCAACTCAAACAATTTTATATCCACTATATGTCCAATTTCCAATTAATACCAGGCTATGCACCAGTAGATGCTTCCATCAAAATACTCATGCTTAGATAACCTCACCACACCAGACGAACGAGTTTGAATCTATGTTTAGAGTGCCAAGATAACAATCAATTTCATTCAACAACCCATTCAACATAGCTCGAACCAATTTCTCAATCCAAATACAAAACAAGAAACAATTCCTTCCAGAACCTCGAATTTTACCTTCAGTAGTGCGACTTGCAGGTGAGAACCCAAGCTTCTAATTCAACTCTTTCTCGGAACCCGGCGATAAACATACTGCCAACTCGACTTCTACCCATTCACAGCTTCTGAAATTTTAGTGCCAATCCGAGTCAATACGCATCCACACATGCAAGTAAGATGGAAGCCAAGGCCAGACAAGTCGGAAAAGTCACCGGTGTTGGTGGCAGCGTCGAGACCGAGAGCAACCCAGAACTCAAATCATCAAAACTTAATCCAATTCGAAAACTAATTAAACTATGACGTAGAGGACGACGAAAGGAGTAAGTTCCATACCACATGCAGCCCAATCGGTCACCGGAATTTGCAGAAACTCGCTGGAAAACATGAGGCTTCATGGTGTCGATTCTCGCTCCAGAGCTGCCGGTTGAAAGACCTGACCCCAGAGAGATGTCGGCGACGAAGAGAGGAAGCCATTGGTGGTGGTGCGTCGTCGTGAGGTGGGTCTATGGGACCGGCCATCAGGTAAAACTTGGATTTGGCGCCGTATTTATTTAAGCATCATGCATCAATTTTCAAGTTGAAAAACAATAAAGTTTGTCGTTCCTTTTAAATATTTGGTTTAAGCAAGTTTTCATACTGGGATCCGACATATATATTTACTGGTTTCAAACCTAGTCGTGGTAGAGTTCCTGTAGAGTAGTGAGGACGAAAGCTCACCCCTACAACAGTTTGGATGCAGGTACTGTGCACTGGTAACGGGACAATAGCGGACGGAGATGGGTGTGCAAAACAAATTCGGTAAATTTCCTTTCTATTCCTTGAACTTCATATTCCGAGACTTGTGAACAGTCAACTGTGTGTCAAATCCAGTCACACTCTTGTTCTTTGAAGTTCGTACCATCTGTGTGAACACTAATTCCAAGCTTTAGACGAATGAAACGAATTTTCACCTCAAAAGTATTTGTAGCTTCCGCTGTGTTTTTAGAAAAAGTTTTCAAACAAAATGCCTAGCGGTTCTCTAGAATGTAAATCAAGCGTTCGGTTTATGTTTTAAAGACTCGCGGCACTGTGACGTGCTTAAGCTGGTGAGGTGCAGCTTGGGGCGTTACAGAAATGGATTCACCATGGAGTTGAGGAAGCCACATGGGAACTGGAATCCGACATGAAGAAGAAGTATCCTCACCTATTCGACCAATCAGGTAATTTTGAGGACGAATTTTTTTTTTTAGGGGGATGGAATTGTGAGCCCCGGTAATTTTGTTTAATTACTTTGGATTTTCATACGGTTGATTCTGAGTTTTATTTCTGAAATTTGGAAGTTGAGTTAGTTCCGACGTACATAGGCTTGTTTCGACTAAGTTCAGAATTGAGCATGCTAGGTGGGTTAGTCTTGGTCGAAATTTTACATAGAGAGCTCTACTAGTATTCATTAAATTTAGGGCTGGGCATATGAAAGAGTTGGGTCGGCCCATATCTTTTGCATGTTAGAATTGAGGTGTGTGTCTAAGACTTAACCACGTGCCTAGAGACTAAATCTTACACCAACACGTCGACCTACCTTTTCTTCCCCTTTTTAGACTCACTTAATGACACCTAGACATCCACCAACAACAAAGCACAATTCAGACACCTAGACATCCACCACCAACATAGCTACTATCACCTGATCAACCAACTTCCCCTCTTGCTCCATCAATCTCAAACTTCTCCTTTGGTATTTCTCGTTGAGCACCACAGATGATACTCGTGGCTACAACCTTAAGGGAGATCATGGAAGAGTTATCTGGCATATGAGATTAGTTGATTAAGACTTTGGAGTTGAATTAACCCAGGTAAGCTTCCATGACCCAGATTCTCGTTCTTGGAAAGTTTGAAATTCGGTTGTATAAGTTTGTTGATTATGGGTCTTGATTCGTAATTGAGGTTTTGGTCAGGAGTTGTGTGGCATGTTGCTAGTGCTTAATTAGAAATCAAAGGGAGGCCATGATTATAAAGTTTGGTATATGCTATGTTTGGTTGTAATTCATGGTTGGTCGAAAATGGTACATTGGTGAAGGATAACCATTTGTTCCTAGAAAGTTTACTAACTTAGAATCGTGTCGGGTTTAGGATTCCAGTGACCGAGGCTTAACCAACGACGGTGATAATTTGGAGATTGTCTAGGCACCGATTCCAGGTAGGGGGGACTCACCTACGCCTCGCTAGAGTTTTCTTTACATATGTGTTTTAAGTATTGCATGACTTATGCACGGTTTCGGTATGTTTTATTTATTTTATTTATATTTATATTTATATTTATATTTTATTTTATTTTATCGACACAGAAATAACTATTAACGTGTCGGGGCCGTGCTATACGGTCAAGTAAGTTAGATGACTTGAGAGCGAAGGGTAGCTCTGACTTCCTTGGGTTCGATCCCCAAAACCTCTGGAGGGTTAGTTATGCCGGTCTTCCGGGTATTTCCGATCGTAATGACGGGCCCGGTACGTGTGTGTAGCTAAGTAGTGGACGCTCTCGCTACGCTTACCTGGTAAACATACTAGTTGAGGTAAGGCCGTGTAGTTGGTCTATGGGACCGGTCATCTGGTTTGTGAGATATTGGGATCCCATATACAAATCGTACACTTTATGATTTTCTTTACGTTATTTATATGTTTTACGCATTTCTAAGTTCGTGATAATCCTTTACTGCATGCTATTTATAAAACCTAGTGGGGTTGAGCTCCTCTACTGGGCGATGAACGTATGTGATGCTCACCCCTACTTTCCCTCCAGGAACTAAGCAGGAGCCAGCTGAGGACCAGACTTAGACACTTGGGTGTTGGCATCGTCAAGTAGTGAATAGCTTATTTTGGACTTGACTGTTGGTTTGGCAGGTGTTGATCAATCTCCCACCTTTTGAAATTGTGAATGTGACTTGTTTTGTTGTGGGAACCTTTGTAAATTTGTTATTATCCGCCTGCCTATCTTTTGGTGTGTGTTACTTTGCATGAACTTGAAACCCGAACCTTGGACTCGTGACTTTTGTGGAATGTAAATAAAGTACTCTTTTGTTGTTAAATCGTTACGCTTCCGAATCGTACACTCAGCCTCAATTGTAAACGCCTTCCTCACCACAATCCTAAAAGGCCTTGCAAGCTTTTGTGGCACGGGTTTGTGGCACAAGCTGCAGACTCGTGTTCAGAGGCTTGCGGCGCTGTAATGCGATCCTTCTGGGGCGTTACAGAAAAAGTGGTATCAGAGCATTCGTTTCCAATCTCCTTTCGGATCCTTATCCTTCTATTGGTTTCGTTTCTAACATCGATTTTTCCTTATAACTTTGTTTCATTCCACAATTCGACTTAATTTTCAAAGTCCATTTTCTGCTTAACTAACCTTTCGGAGTCCATCCTTGTTTGGTAAAAGTTGTAAGTTCTATTGGTGTTCGATATTTGTTGTGTTCTTGAATTTCTGTTGTTATCTTTTCTGAAGGATGCCACCCAAGCCAAGTTCTCGTAACTCAGTTGCTGCTCGACGTGTGGCTCAGAGGTTTTTAGCATGTCAGTCTAGAGCTAGACCACGTTATAGGCTAACTGCCGAGGATCAAGAACGTGAACGGGAACTGAGCTACCTTGATAGGTTCCTGAAGTTGAAACCAATGAAGTTCGCTGGCACTCCGGATTCTGACAAGGCAGAAACATGGGTAAAGAGTATGCAGAAAAAGCTTAAAACTCTGCATACCCCACCAGAGTATCAAGTCAACTTGGCTGCTCATGTCTTGGAAGGCGACACTGATTCGTGGTGGGAATCTATTTCGGAACGTCATGATGTAAGCACCATGACTTGGGTGGAGTTTATGCAGCACTTTTACGCATGTTATTTCCCAGCTGCCATGAGGCAAACTAAGATTAAGCAGTTTCTAGAATTGGAACAACAAGCTTTGTCAGTGGCGGATTTTGTGGGGAAATTTACCGAACTTGGTAGGTACTGCCCTTCGATTATGCAAGATGAGACCTTGAAAGCCACTAAGTTTCAGCAAGGTCTACGCGATGAAATTCGAAGGCATATTGTAGCACTTAGGCTGAAGACGTACAATGAAATAGTCGAGGCAGCTTTTAGCCTTGAGCAAGATTTCCTGAATGGCACTCGTGGTCATTTTAAGCGCGGTGAAAGCTCTGCCGGTGCGGGAAACAAAAAGGGGAACAGGTTCAAGGGTAGGAAAGAGAAAGCTAGCAGCTGTGGAACCTCTGCGGGTCAAAGGTTTTCGCCATATCAGTGTTATCATTGTGGAGAACGTGGGCACATTAGGACTAATTGTCCCCACAGAGAGGCTACTGGGTCTGCAATGACTCCTTTTGCTCGACCACAACGTCCAACAAACACTGAAATTGTCCAGCAAGTTAATGCTCCACTACGTGGAGGAAATCAGGGTAGTCATGGTCGTGGTACTGGAGGGCGCGGTGCTGGGGGACGAGGTCCTGCTCGTGGGGGAAGAGTGTTTGCTGTAACTGGAGGACGAATGCAAAATGAACCTCGTACTGCACTCGAGGGTACGCTTCTGTACATACATGTACATTTGCAAGCATAATTAGCTATAATGGGCCACGCTCATTGTACCGCCAAAGGTACTAATTCCAACCAAAGGAATGACATGCAGACACACCGCCAGGCGGGCTACAGCCTCAGCGTCGGATCACCTCCAGATCGCCACATACGCGCCGCCACGCGTCGCGCCAAGATGGCATCAGAAGCTTCTGTAACTGGGAGCTGAAGCATATCAGTCCCACATCGAAAACAAGGAGGAGGTCAGCCTCCTCCTCACCTATAAAAGGTTCTCTCCTCTCTCCTCATTAATTATGCATTCAATACTTACCTACTGTTACTTTGTCAACATAAATACATTGACTAACTTAGGCATCGGAGAGTTGAAGACCGCCCAACGCGGTCTCCCTCTGACGCCCTTTGTATTTTACTTGACAGGTAGCGGAAGCTTTGAGAGCACCACAAGTATCGATCCGCCCACCGGATCAGCGTTAACAAAGGTTCAGCTACCGCCGGACTTTTAGACATTAACAGCTTCTTTTGTTTAACTCTGAAGTTAAAGTTTTAGCGGATACTGGTTCAACGCATTCTTTTGTTTCGGATTGGTTTGCTAAAGCCTTAAATTTAGAATCAGTACTTCTAGAGAGTCCAATGTGTTTAGATGCACCGCTAGGAGGCAAAGCAATAGTTGATAGGATCTATCCTGCATGCCAACTATTGATTGGTAGTCACCAGGTCACAGCCAATTTGTATCTGTTGGATTTACCAGAGTACGATTTAATTTTAGGAATGGACTGGTTAGGAGAGTACCGGGCACTCATTGACTGTGATCGACGGAACGTAATGATAACCCTACCTAGTGGGGAGCTTTTGGTAGTGAGTTTTGACAATCGTTATATGCCACCTAGCCCGTTGTTGAAATCGTGCTTCCAAAGTAGGAGATCATTATTCTGCTACGCGCTTATTGCAGCAACACAAGCTAGGAATGTTGAAAAGAAATCTATTCAGATTGTCGACGAGTATCCCGACGTATTTCCTGACGACCTACCCGGGGTCGCTCCGCAACGCGAGGTGGAGTTTCGCATTGACTTAGTGCCGGGGACTACACTTATATCAATGCCAGACTATAGAATGGCACCTGCAGAGATGAAAGAGCTCGGAGTTCAACTCGAGGAGTTAGAGAAGAAAGGATTCATTCGCAAGAGTACATCATCGTGGGGAGCACCTGTCCTGTTTGCTAAAAAGGCTGATGGGACTTTGCGGCTTTGTGTGGATTATCGCAAGCTAAACCAAGTTACGATCAAAAACAAATATCCATTGCCAAGGATTGATGAGTTATTTGATCAGCTTAGTGGTGAGAGGCATTTCTCGAAGATTGATTTGCGGTCTGGTTATCACCAACTTCGAGTAAGGGAAGAAGATATTCCAAAGACAGCTTTCCAAATGCGATATGGACACTTCGAGTTCGTGGTTATGCCATTCGGCTTGACCAATGCACCAGCTGCATTTATGGATCTCATGAATCGCATCTTTCGGCTGTATTTGGATAAGTTCGTCGTTGTGTTCATAGACGACATTCTCGTATATTCAAAGACGGTGGAGGAGCATGAAGCACACCTTCGTATCGTCCTACAAACCTTGTGGGAGAAGCAGCTGTACGCCAAAAAGTTGAAGTGTGAGTTTTGGATGTCGAAAGTTCGATTTCTTGGACACGTAATTTCCGGTGATGGAGTATCCGTTGATCCAAGTAAAGTCAAAGCTGTATTGAATTGGAAGCAACCAAAGAACGTCACGGAAGTTCGCAGTTTCCTTGGTCTGGCCTGGTACTACCGACGATTCGTACCAAATTTCTCTAGGATTGCGAATCCGTTGACAAGGTTGACTCGAAAAGGTGTTAAGTTCCAGTGGAGTGACAAATGTGAGTCTGCATTTGAAGAACTTAAGGCGAAGTTGACTACCGCACCTGTACTTGTCTTGCCAAACAGCGACAACCCATTTGAAGTTTACACGGACGCTTCAGGCCAAGGACTTGGTTGTGTACTCATGCAGAATGGAAGAGTTGTGGCGTACGCGTCGAGGCAACTGAAGATACACGAGATGTATTATCCTACACACGATCTCAAACTTGCTGCGGTCGTGCACGCGTTAAAAGTGTGGAGGCGTTACTTGTACGGAAACAAATTCAGCGTCTTCTCCGATCATAAAAGCCTTAAATATATATTCACGCAACATGATTTAAATTTATGGCAAATGAGGTGGATGGAGTACTTGAAGGATTATGACTTCAACTTGCAATACCACCCCGGTAAAGCAAACGTAGTTGCAGACGCCCTAAGTCGAAAGACAAGGGGTAGTTTGAGTAGTTTAATGCTCGCAGACTCGTGTTCAGAGGCTTGCGGCGCTGTAACGTGATCCTTCCGGGCCGTTACAAGAAGGATGACATCTTGAGATTGTGCATTGATTACAGGAAACTGAATAAAGTCACAGTGTAGCATAAGTATCCTCTACCCTATATTGATGATTTGTTTGATTAGTTGAGGGGTGCCAAAGTTTTTCCAAGATTGACATGAGGTTAGATTATCATCAGTTGCGAATCAGGGAGTCCGACATACCCAAGACCGCTTTTCGATCACTTTATGGTCATTACGAGTATGAAGTAATGCCATTTGGATTAACCATTTCTCTTGTGGCTTTTATGGATCTCATGAATCGGGTGTTTCGCCAATACCTTGACCGTTTCATGATTGTCTTTATCGATGATATTTTGGTCTACTCTGAGAATAATGACCTTCATGCTAAGCATTTGAAATATGTGCTCCAGACCTTGAGAGAGGCTAAGTTTCATGCAAAATTCAGTAAATGTGAATTTTTGCTCGATAGCATAAGATTCTTGGGTCATGTTGTTTTTGCAGAAGGCATTAGTGTGGACCCTCAAAAAGTAGAAGCAGTGTTAAATTGGGGAAGACCTACCAATGAACAGAGATTCGCAGTTTCTTGGGTTTAGCGGGTTACTACATGCGATTCGTACAGGATTTCTCAAAGATTGCAGCTCCTCTTACTGGGCTAACCAGGAAGCATCGTAAGTTTGTTTGAGTAGAGTTTCCAAGAGCTCAAGAGACGTTTAAGTAGTGCCTCGGTACTAGCTCTACTTGATGATAGCGGGGAATATGTGGTTTACAGTGATGCCTCAAGACAAGGCTTGGGTTGTGTTGATGCAACATGGAAATATAATTGCCTATGCTTCTACACAGTCGAAGCCACATGAGCTGAACTATCCGACACATGACCTTGAGCTTGCTGCAGTTGTTCTCGCACTTAAATTGTGGAGACACTACTTGTATGGAGCTCGGTGTCAGATCATCACTGATCACAAAAGTCTCCAATATCTACTTCCACAAAGGGAATTGAATTTGAGGCAAAGGAGGTGGATGGAGCTGATTAAAGATTATGACTGTATTATTGAGTATCATCCAGGAAGCGCCAAAGTAGTAGTTGATGCTCTTATTCGGAGACTCTGCCTTTCTTTGTCACACTTGAGAAAAGTTTGGGTCCTACTTCTTTATGAATTGCGAGCTACGGGGGTTAGCCTGGCAGTTGATGATAGATCTGCAGCCTTACTAGCTAGTTTCCATGTGAGACCGATCCTCATTGACAGAGTATGAGAGACACAATATTATGATGTATATTTAGAGCAGTTAAGAAAAGCGGTTGAGAATGGCTCTAGAACGGACTTTACTATCAAGAGGGATGTAACTTTAATGTTTGGGAATAGAATCTGTGTTCCTGATCAAGAAGATATAATGCAGGAAATATTAGAAGAGGCTCATAGTTCTGCTTATGCCATGCATCCCAGCGGAACCAAAATGTACCGGACTCTTAGAGAGCACTATTGGTGGCCTAATATGAAGAGAGAAATTGCAGCTTATGTGAGTCGTTGCCTAGTGTGCCAACAGGTGAAAGCAGAGAGACAGAAGCCTTCGGGTTTATTAGAGCCATTGCCAATTCCAGAATGGAAGTATGAGCATATCACCATGGAATTTGTTTTTGGTCTTCCACGTACTCGTAGTGGCCATGACAGCATATGGGTGATTGTAGATCGACTTACCAAATCTGCACACTTTCTATCGATCCAAAAGACGTATAAGATGGATAAGTTGGCGGAGTTGTATATGAATGAGATAGTGAGACTTCATGGCACACCTGTCTCCATTGTTTCTAATTGAGATCCCCATTTCACTTCAAAGTTTTGGCGTAGTTTGCTGGAAGCCTTGGGCACTCGATCACAATTTATCACAGCATTTCACCCTCAAACTGATGGACAATCGGAGAGAACTATCCAAGCTCTAGAAGACATGTTGAGATCTTGCGTTATGCATTTCAAGGAAAATTGGGATAATCATTTGGCCTTGATGGAGTTCGCTTACAATAACAGTTATCATTCCAGCATTGATGTAACTCCTTATGAAGCTCTTTATGGTAAGCAGTGTCGTACCCCTTTGTGTTGGGATGAAGTAGGGGAAAGAAAACTCATTGGTCCAGAGATGATGCAAATTACAGCTGAAAAGGTTAGAGTGATTAGGGAGAAACTTAAAGCGGCTCAAAGTTGGCAAAAGAGCTGCAGATAACCGCAGAAAAGATCTTGAGTTTCAGAAAGGTGATTGGGTATTCTTGAAATTATCTCCATGGAAGGGAATTGTATGGTTTGGAAAACGTGGAAAACTCAGTCCTAGATACATTAGACCTTATAAAATATCAGAGCCAGTTGGCCCAGTCGTTGCTTATCAATTTGTACTACCTTCCAGGTTATCCAGGATTCACAATGTTTTTCATGTGTCCATGCTCTGCAAGTATATTGGTAGTCCCTTTCATATCCTAGAAGAACAGCCTATTCAATTAAGGGAGGATTTGACTTATGAAGAAAAACCGATTCATATACTTTATAGAAGGGAGCAAGTACTTAGGAACAAGATGATACCTTTGGTTATAGTACTTTGGAGTAATCATTTGGTGGAGGAATTGATAGGAGCATTTTAATGCGACGTTTTAATATTTAACTCCCCATATTTTGCTTACTTATTTCCTTTACTTAATCAATTTTAATTTAGTTTTTACTTTCTAGGTACATTGGAGAAAATGACAAGGAAATGAGCTTAAAGACACATGAGAAGGATGTGAAACGTTGGAGATGACAAAGGCAAGGCAGTAGGAGACCATGTGGCTTCAAGATGACTCAAAACTCGAGAATCTTCTAGAATACTTGGGAATTTTTGGCAAAATGAAGAACCCTAGATATTATAGGGGTCTTGGAGGTAAAAGGAGTAATTCTGGGGGATAAATACATGATTTGTCAAGAAAATAAAAGAAGATTATGGAAAGTGACGTTTTGAACTTATCTTGGAGAAATTCAAGGGATTGCAACAAGCAGAAAGGTTGAAAACAGGTCCAGATACATTCCTTGATGTCCACATTCATTCTTGGTTGAAATTGAGGAGATAAATCAGAAAAGAATCATGTAATTAATGCAAAAATAATCTCCCTAAATCAAGGTGTTAAATTGGAGGTTTCTCATTGGTTGGATGACATCGCAAAGCTGACGTGGAATTATCTGATTGGCTAATGCTGTGTGGATCAATCTTGAAGACTTCAAGACTAAGTTGTCATCCTCCTATAAATAGGATCATCATAGACACCACAACACACCACTTCTCCCATAATTTTCAACATCAGAAAAATTCTCTCCATTCTCTAGTATTCAGAAGCTCTGCGTCTCAACCAATGAGGAGAAGAAGTCATGCAATACATTAAGATCCTAGCCGCCATCCACCCTTGTGTCGTCCCTAGAAGATTGCTTGCTTTCAAGGATCTTCAAGTTCTTTGTCTCAAGGCTTGTCATCCATCTTTCACGGTGTATTTCATACTTTCTTTTGTTTTCCTTTGTTTGATTCTTAGAGTTATGAATTCTAGTTAACATGACGTTAAGGACAAAGTTTAAAGCCAGTCTCTATGTTTTGAAATAAAGTTGTAATTTTTATATGTTGATTTTTATGTTGCGTATGTGAGATTGCTTGATTGATTTTGGATTACAGAAAACTTTTATATGTTTATGTTCTTTGGTGGCCAACTTAGGATATATGCATGTAATTGGGGCTAGATTTAGGTTAACAATTCACCTAATAGTTTTGTGAACCTATTTCATAAGTAGTAAAGGCTTTGGACAAAAGTCGAAATCAATTAAGGAGGATTGCAAATAGATGAACTTTTTCATACTAGGTTGTGCACTTTGGTTGACATCCTTTCTTTGTTCTTCATGCGTTGAATGTGTTCTTGATTAGCTAGCTTTCTAGACTATGATTGCATGTTCAATAGGTTTAATTTAGGTGCTTTCACTTAGATTAAACATTCAAGGAAAGTAAAAAATGGGAAATCGTTTGCTTTCTAACGTTTCACATGGTCAACTTCTTTCTCATGACATAGAAAATCAACTATAGGAATTGTAATTGGATTTCATTCATATGATTGTGGTTTTGATCTTTGTTCCTTGCGTTCCACCCTTGTATATGTGTTTTTACGTTTTCTTTATTTTATTTAGGATTAAATACTTGTTACTCCTCAAACTTTTCCCTGAAAAACAGTTTAGTCCCTCGCCTTTCAAATTAAACTGGATAGTCCTTATTCTTTCTAATTCTCACACAACAGGTCCAAAACAGGTCTAAAATGACTATTCTACCCCCAAGATCCTTTTTTTATTTTTTTCTCTCTCTTTTTCTAATTTTTCTCTCTTTTTTTATTTATTTTTTCTGCTTTTCTCTCTCTCTCTCTCTCTTCGTTCTTCGTTCTTCGTTCTTCTCTGCTATTTTTTTTTCCCCTTCTTACTCTACTCCATATTCCAATTTAATTTAATCTAGAGCCAATCCTCCCCAAAAAATTCCTCCACCTCTCCAAATTCACACTCCCAAATCCAAGAGTAACCCCATACCCAAATTCACCTCCAGCCCCCTCCCCCTTTCTTTTCTCTTCTCCTTGGACCGGACCCAAATTCCGGCGAAATCACCGCAGCCGGACCCCAGTTGGCCTCGTCGCCGGCCATCGATGCTTCCTCTCTTCCTCCTCCTCCATCTCTGGTAAGGATTTTAGGTGATTAGGCTTGGATTGAAGCAAATCGAAGAGGAGAGAAAAACCGAAAATTTTCGATTTCTTGGTTGGGTTTTTGGTTTCCGGTGATTTTTCGGCTGGAAACCTTGGTGAATCTTGTTGTTGGAAGAACACTGATCTTGTGGGTATGCTTATTGCAGCTTGAATCGACCGTTAGAGGAGATATTCGAAGGTGAACAGTAGCTCGCCGGAAATCCTTTTACTTGGGCTGTTTTCCGGCCTTTTTGTTTGGAATTGGACATTCTTGCAGGTATGAAAGTTGTTGGGCTCGTGGAAGAGCAGAGAAGAACGAAGAAAGAAGCTAAACTAGTTGGGCTCGTGAAAAAAAAATAGCAGAGAAGAACGAAGAAAGAAGGAGAAAAGAGAGAGAGAGAGAGAAAAGCAGAAAAAATAAATAAAAAAAGAGAGAAAAATTAGAAAAAGAGAGAAAAAAATTAAAAAAAGGATATTGGGGATAGAATAGTCATTTTAGACCTGTTTCGGACATGTTGTGTGAGAATTAGAAAGAATAAGGACCATCCAGTTTAATTTGAAAGGCGAGGGACTAAACTGTTTTTCAGGGAAAAGTTTGAGGAGTAACAAGTATTTAATCCTTTTATTTATTTTAATTTTTGATTTAAAAATCTCAAACCCCCCTTATTTGTGTTTACTTGTATATATTTCTATTCTTTCTTTTATTTTTGTAAATATAATACTTTTTACTTTTATTAATTAATTTATTTATTTTTGCAATTATAGGTGTACCCTCAATCCCCGGCTAGAACGATCCCTACTTATTCTATACTAACAACTACATTTTGCAGGGTTAAATTGCGCGCTTGTTTTTAGCGATATCAGGAATTGAAGCTACTTGGGAAACAGAAGATCAGATGAGACAGCAGTTTCCCTATATTTTCTATCAGTTATGTTAATTTCGAGGATGAAATTTTTATAAGGTAGGGAGATTGTTACGTCCTGAACCTCAATTTACCAGTTTGCTTGTCATTTAGATGGCATGGTAAATCATAATTTCTTTCACTTTTTACTTCGTTTCTACACTTTTAGTAGACTAAAAAATTTACTTTTTGTTCAGGTACGTTTTTCTGAAAATTTTCTTCATGAAAGTAACTCGAAGGTAAGTTTCTGAAATGGAAACTTACCACAGTAACTCCTCCTTTTATAGACAAATTACCATGAACAGTAACTTTAGTATTTCGATTCTAACTTTTGTATACGAACTACGATTTAAACGTACCACATGTCCACAGACTCGGTTCAACATCCTCTACAACTTTCATGAAGTAAATTTTCTCAAAAACTGACCTGAACAAAAAGTTAACTTTTTAGTCCACTAAAAGTATCGAAACGAAGTAAAAAGTGAAAGAAATTGTCGTTTACCATCTAAATGACAAGCAAACCGGTAAATTGAGGTTCCGGACGCAACAATCTCCCTACCTTACAAAAATTTCGTCCTCAAAATGAACATACCTGCTAGGAAAGATGGGAAAACTGTTGTCTCATCTGATCCTCTAGTTCCCAAGTAGCTTCCTCCACCAAATGATTACTCCAAAGTACTTTAACCAAAGGTATCGTCTTGTTCCTGAGTACTTGCTCCTTCTATTAAGTATCTGAATTGGTTTTTCTTCATAAGTCAAATCCTCCCTAATTGAATAGGCTGTTCTTCTAGGATATGAGAGGGAACAACAATATACTTACGGAGCATAGACACATGAAAGACATTGTGAATCCTGGATAACCTAGATGGTAGTACCAATTGATAAGCAACTGAACCTACTGGACCTTATATTTTATAAGGTCCAATGTATCTAGGACTAAGCTTCCTACGTTTTCCAGATCGTATAATACCCTTCCATGGAGATAATTTCATGAATACCCAATCACCTTTCTGAAACTCAAGATCTTTTCTACGGTTATCTACATAACTCTTTTGCCTACTTTGAGCCACTTTAAGTTTCTCCCTGATCACTCTTTTCAGCTGTAATATGCACCATCTCTGGACCAATGAGTTTTCTTTCCCCTACTTCATCCCAACACAACGGGGTACGACACTGCTTACCATAAAGAGCTTCATAAGGAGCTATATCAATGTTGGAATGATAACTGTTATTGTAAGCAAACTCCATCAAGGCCAAATGATTATCCCAATTTTCCTTGAACTGCACAACGCAAGATCTCAACATGTGTTCTAGAGTCTAGATAGTTCTCTCCGATTGTCGATCAGTTTGAGGGTGAAATGATGTGATAAACTGCGATCGAGTGCCCAAGGCGTCCAACAAACTACGCCAAAACTTCGAAGTGAAATGGGGATCTCGATCAGAAACAATGCAGACAGGTGTGCCATGAAGTCTCACTATCTCATTCAAATACAACTCTGCCAACTTATCCATCTTATAAGTCTTTTGGATCAATAAAAAGTGTGCGGATTTGGTAAGTCGATCTACAATCGCCCATATGTTGTCATGGCCACTATGAGTACGTGGAAAACTAGAAACAAAATCCATGGTGATATGCTCCAACTTCCATTCTGGAATTGGCAATGACTGTAATAAACCAAAAGGCTTCTGTCTCTCTGTTTTCACCTATTGGCACATTAGGCAACGGACTCACATAAGCTGCAATTTCTCTCTGCATATTAGGCCACCAATAGTGTTCTCTAAGAGTCCGGTACATTTTGCTTCCGCTGGGATGCATGGCGTAAGCAGAACTATGAGCCTATTCTAATATTTCCTGCGTTATATCTTCTTGATCCGGAACACAGATTATATTCCCAAACATTGAAGTTGCATCTGTCTTGATAGTAAAGTCCGTTCTAGAGCCATTCTCAATCGCTTTTCTTAACTGCGCTAAATATACATCATAATATTGTGCCTCCCATACTCTGTCAATGAGGATTGATCTTACATGGAAACTAGCTAGTAAGGCTGCAGATCTATCATCAACTGCCAGGCTAACCCCCGTAGCTCGCAATTCATAAAGAAGTGGGGCCCGAACTATTCTCAAGTGTGATAAAGAAAGGCAGGGTTTCCGACTAAGAGCATCAGCAACTAAATTCACCATTCCTGGATGATACTCAATAGTACAGTACGTCATAATCTTTAATCAACTCCACATCCACCTCCTTTGCCTCAAATTAAATTCCCTTTATGTAAGTAGATATTGGAGACTTTTGTGATCAGTGAAGATCTGACACTGAGCTCCATACAAGTAATGTCTCCATAATTTAAGTGCAAGCACAACTGCGGCAATCTCATGGTCATGTGTAGGTGTTCAGCTCATGTGGCTTCAACTGTGTAGAAGCATAGGCAATCACATTTCCATGTTGCATCAAAACACAACCCAAACCTTGTCTTGAGATATCACTGTAAACCACATATTCGCCACTATCATCAGGTAAAGCTAGAACCGGGGAACTAGTAACGTCTCTTGAGCTCTTCGAAACACTATTCAAACAAACTTAACACCCTTCCTGGTTAGCCCAGTAAAAGGAGCTGCAATCTTTGAGGAATGCTGTACGAATCACTTGTAGTAACCCGCTGAACCCAAGGAAACTGCGAATCTCTGTTACATTGGTAGGTCTTTCCCAATTTAACATTGCTTCTACTTTTTGAAGGTCCACACTAATGCCTTCTGCAGAAACAACATGACCCAAGAATCTTATGATGTCGAGCCAAAATTCACATTTACTGAATTTTGCATATAACTTAGCCTCTCTCAAGGTCTGGAGCACATATTCCAAATGCTTAGCATGAAGGTCTTTATTCTAGAAGTAGAGCAAAATATCATCGATAAACACAATCATGAAATGGTCAAGGTATTGGCGGAACACTCGATTCATGAGATCCAGAAAAGCCGCAGGAGCATTGGTTAATCCAAATGGCATTACTTCATATTCATAATGACCCTAACGTGATCAGAAAGCGGTCTTGGGTTTGTCAGACTCCCTGATTCGCAACTGATGATAACCTGGCCTCAAGTCACTCTTGGAAAAGACTTTGGCAGCCCTCAACTGATCAAACAAATAATCAATATGGGGTAGAGGATACTTATTCTTCACTGTGACTTTATTCAGTTTCCTGTAATCAATTGACAACCTCAAGGTGCCATCCTTATTCTTAACAAATAACATCGAGGCACCCCAAGGAGATGTGCTGGGTCAAATGAAACCCTTATCCACTAGTTTTCACAACTAAATCTTTAACTCTTTCAATTCGGCTGGGGACATCCTGTAAAGTGCCTGGGAGATAGGTGTTGTGCAAGGAAGGAAGTCAATAGTAAAATTTATCTCCCTAATAAGAGGTAAGCCAAGTAATTCATCAGGAAACACATCTGGGAATTGCCTGACTACGGGAATGTCCTCAACACTCAACATTCCCCTACTAGTATCCACCACATATGCCAAGTAAGCCTGACAGCCCTTACTCAAAAGTTTTTAAGCTGTTAAGACCAAAATCCGACAAGAGGAAAGGACATCTTGTTCACCATGAAAAGTAATTACCGGCTTTCCTGGACTTCGGAACACTACTACTTTGCGAAAACAATCAACCAAAGCATAGTGTGTCCACAGAAAATCCATCCCCAAAATCACATCGAACTCAACAAGATCTAAAGGGATTAATTGTCTCCCAAGTTTATACCATCAACCATCACACTACAATCCTTGAAAACCCACTCTATCTTAAGTGTATCTCCAACAGGCAATGATACATACCACTCGCCAATAAGGGGCGATGATGGTACATTTGCAAAGCCTGCAAATCTACTTGACATAAAGGAGTGCGTAGCACTAGGATCAGTTAACGTATAAGCAGGCTGACCAAAATGAACAACGTACCAATAATAACATTTGATGAGTCGCGACCCTCCTGCTGGGTCATAGCATGTATCGCAGGACGTCCTCTCTGACCTCTACCCTATTGAGAGCTACCATGAGCTGCTGAACTGGTGCGGGGACCACTAGTAGAGGCACCAGCTGATGACTGATCCACTGCCTGAAAAGAACTAGGTGCAGCTCTCTGAGTCAATAGAGGGCAATTCCTCCTAAAGTGGTCCTGCTGCCCACACTCAAAACACCCCATAGTCTGAGACTGCCCATACTGAGCGGACTGGCTACCTGAAGCCCCACTCTGGTTACTCGAACCAGCCCTGGACTGTCCTAACTAGCTTCAGCCAAACTGTCCCCAAGTAGACCACCTGTTACATCCCCCGCCTCTAAAACGAGATCTAGAACTAGAACCACTAATCTGTCTACTACCAGCTGAGGATCCAGATCCAGATGTGGAGGTGGCTCTCTTGGATAGACCCTGGCTAGGGCCACCCGTATCCCGAGGTCGAACGCCAGGCAAAAACATAGTTTCTCCTCTCAATGCAGCCTTAACTACCTCATGATAAGTGTAGAATGGTATAGCCGTCAACTGCAAGCAGTAATCCTCTCCTATTCCATCAATAAACCTGGAAATACTTTCCTCCTCAGTGCTTACCAAGTCTGGTACATGATGGGATAACTGAGTAAAGCGCTGCTCTAACTCTGACACGGTCTTGTCTCCTTTCTCAAGATTCAAGAAATCATTTTTCATCCTGTCATGCATGTCCGAACCAAAATAACGCCTATTGAAATGCATCTTGAACGGGTCCCAAGTCATCGGGCCAACATTCCCTGGATCCTGACTGGTCCGGTGCCACTAATCAAAAGTAACTCCATCTAGAAAATCCACTACCAAGCCCACTTTCCGATCCTCAGGACATCTAATTTGAGTAAAAACTCTCTCCATCCGATTCAACCAATTCTGGGCATCAAAAGGCTCATGAGCAACGGAAAAACTATACGCTCCATGCCTCCTCGCCCTCTCCATGCCAAAATCAGTAATGGAGCCAGGGAGTGCTGCAGTAAACTGATGGGAAAAGCGTCCAAATGCATCCACAAAACTTCTAGATGCATTCCCCTCCTCATCAATCGAAGGAGTTTCCCCACATGTTCGGCGATTACGAGGTATAACACCTAAGGTAAAAGGAGGATTAGAAGGGTTCACAACCCAAAAACACTATCATAACTACCTTATATACTTGATGAACACATTAGCACCATAGAGTACATGATGGGGATCTGCCGCGGTCGAGCCATCATCGGAAGATACTAGGTGTCATCAAGCATATAAGATAGTATAAATGACAGGAATCGGAAAACCTAATGCTTTGATACTAACTGACAGAACCCAACCTGAAATTTCACCCTGTAATCCTAGGTGGCTCTGTGGGGCCCACTTTTTGAGAAAATTCTACCGAGAATTCGGCTGAACTTTCCCTAAAAATAGACAACCCAAACCTGTGAAAAGAAGTAAAACACCACTTCTAAAACTTTACACCCTCAACTCCTGGAGCCACCCTGTTCCCCCTGTAAACAACAACTCCACCAACAAATTATCATATAACCAAACATGTCCAACAGATAATTTAAAAGACCATCTGAATATTTCAAGTTTACAACCATCTCTGATAAATTATAACTCAATTCAAGCCCATAAGTTACAACATTAACAAAAAAACATCTCATGGTTATCAGAGCAGTCTAAGGGAAATAGAAAAATGATACACTAAGTAGGTTAGCAAGTAACCTACGAACAATAGGTGGCAGCGGTGGTGCTAAGCCTCAACTCTTAATGCCAAACAGCTACACTGCGAACTGGGCATTCAAAACCAAAAGGTCGAGGGTGAAATTTCAGGTTGGGTTCTGTCACCTTGAATATTGACCGCTGCTGTAACCTTACTACGTTTCCAAGAAAAATCAACTTGAAATCTGTAGAAACTATTTCTATTAGCTCTTAAAAGCTTGAGGAATTTTCAGAAGTTGGGGAAGAAATGGGTTCCTTGAGAAGTTTGGATCTATCTTACACTCGCATTAAAGAATTGCATCCCTCCATTACAAAACTTATTGGTCTAGAAAAGATGAAACTATCGAATTGTGGAAATCTTACAACTGTGCCGTACGATATTTATGAGCTGAACAATCTAAAGGTTTTTGTTGCGAATGATTGCTCAAAACTTGCTACATTTCTAGAAATTCCAATAAAGATGGATTCCTTGAGAAAGCTTTTTCTATAAGGCAGTGACATCAGAGAATTGGATCAGTCAATTGGAAATCTGATTGGTCTTGAAGTGCTGGATCTTAGTGACTGCAAAAGTCTTACAACTCTACCAGGCAGCATTTATGGGTTGCAAAATTTAAGAGAAAAATGCACCAACAGTCCCTCAATTCTTGTGCACCGGCCAGTTTGATACCCAGACTCGCAAAGCTATCAATGTGATACCTGAAGTCTTATATTGCTACCAACGACATAGTTCCGTCAAAAATCGGTGACGTCTCCGTTAAAAAACTGACGTGGCAAACACATGGAGAAAAATAAAGGGAGAAATGACTTATCTGCCCTTGAAATTATTTATTTATTTAGATAAAAAAATTTTTTTCTCTCTCTCCTTTTTTTTTTTTTTTTTTAATGACTATCACGGTATGACCCACTCCGGCACTCCTATTCTATCACTTTTCGTTTCCTACCTCATTCTCGGAGTCTTTTCATTCTTCAAGGTTCAAGGTAGAGTAAGTGAGTGGAAGTATACGAAAGGACGAGGGAATTGGTTTGATTCAGTTCGTAATCATTGTTGTTTATTGGATAATTGACAACTTTGTGGACTTCAACCCCAGATTCAACAATTGAAACCAAGAAGGATGAATCAAGAAAATACTAAAGCTTAATCGTAGGAGCAGAGGAACCCAATAGAGAGCCGGATATCGCAGAAGCAGAGTAACTAAGTAACCCAATAGAGAGAAGAATTCAAGACAATCTGTTACGTCATGTCCAATTCGCAGCAAACCAAACTTGATGTCGAGCACTGCAGCAAGAAAATGCACAGGTAATCATGGAATTGGGATGGCCTTCACCCTCTTCGACAATTGTTGAATCTGCGATTAAGCTTTAGTCAATGTGATTTGTACCTTCGTTGAAGAAAATGTTAACGTGATTCTAAGGTAAGGATCCCAGGAATTGATGTTATCAACTGTCTGATTAAGTACGACTTGCCCAGATTTCCAATCAAGCAAGCTTGATATATACTGGATAACAAAAACGAAATCGACTTGAATGTCTTTGCTGGTCTCTAAATCTGATCTGAAGTTTGCGGCTTCCTTTGGTTTCAAGTGAAATCGGAGATGGGTTTGATTGAATATAGGTGAATCGATTGGGAGCAAGAAGTTTACCCAGAATACCAAGACTTCTCAGTTCTTCCTTTCTTCTGACTTCCCAGAATACCCAGAATACCAAGCTTACCCAATCGACTCAACCAAGTGACCTGTAAACTAGGTACCAGCGAACTGAGTCCTGGCCATGGAAGCCGAGTCCTCGACCTCCGAGCCCGAGTTAGCCGAAAAGGCTTGGAACCCAGTAATAGCCTTGAGATCTTGGTTCTGGGAGTGGTCTCCAAAGTAGGTAGAGCCCTGGTCGTAGATTTGGGTCAGCGACGAGTCCTGGGTCTCCGTTTGGCTATCGCCATAGCGTACCATGGGGATGCCGAGAAAGTGAATCGGAGTCCTCCGGCAAGCTGGGCACAGACGACGGTGTTTTGCTGAAATGAAGGGCCGATTTCGGGTCTACTTTCGGGTCTCCAAGAAGACTTCAGCCCATTTATTCCTTTTTTTATCCTTTATTGATATTTCTGTCAATAAAAAATAAAAACAATAAAAAAAATTGATTAGTTCTGCCATTTGGGTAAAAAGACATGTTTGTCCTTTTTTTTCCTTTCACGTGCTTGCCACGTCACCTTTTTAACAGAACCACCGAGGTATGTTGTTGATGGCAATATAAGACTCCAGGTATCACATTGATAGCTTTGTGAGTCTGGGTATCAAACTGGCCGGTGCACATTGAGGAACTGTTGGTGCATTTTTCTCAAAATTTAAAGAAGCTTGATCTTAGTATGTTACACCCCACACCTGATATACCTTTTTACCGAGTTACATGAAATTCTTATTGGTTACCGTTCACGATTTTAATTTTAACGTTTAGGGGGGGTGGTTAAAAATTGACTTTTTATGAGTTATTAATTTGAGAAAATTTCCTTCATGAAAGTTGTAGAGGACGTTAACCCGAGCGCGGGCATATGTGGTACGTAAAAATTGGAGTTCGTATGCAAAAGTTATGAGTGAATTAAGAAAATTACTGTTCATGATAAGAAAATTATATATTTAAGGAAATTACTGTGGTAGGTTTCCAAAACCGGAAACCCACCTTTCTCTCTCCTCTCCCCCGATTTTCCCCTCTTTCGTCTTCGGGAAATCCTTCTTCCCTTCGATTGGCCGCCGTCCGGCCATCACCCGGCAGAAAGCCGGCCACCACAGGGTCGTCTCCTCCCCCTGGTCACGCTGGTGCCCTTAGTTTTCGACGATTTGGCCAGAAAAGCTCAGATCGAAGCAAAGTTCTCTCCGGCTACAGTTTTGGGGTTCGCCGATTTCCGGCCATTCCGGCCACCTCCGGCCACCATATTGACATCGAAGGTTTGGTTTTTGATGGTGATCATTTCCCCTAAGGTAGTTCGTTCCAATTTGCATTGTAGAGGTTGAATTGATGATTTTTCATTTCTAGGGTTCTTGAAGCTTCGGGGCTTTCCTTCACCGGCTTGATTCGACCACTTCGAGGTAAAATTGGTTGATGTTGTAGTTGGGAAGTTGATTGGGCTTGTTGTGTAGATGCTAGTGCCGGAGTTTGGTGGTCATCGGAGGAAGTGGCCGCCAGCGCGTGGTCCCCACGCGCCGCCACTGTAGGTAGCGCGTGGTGGCGCGTAGAGCTGTGTTTTAATTGTCATTTTAATCCCATGTACCCTATAATGATTGTAGAATGTAATGCATGAAGTTTGGTGGAAATCGGAAGATTTACGAATTGAGTTAATTGGTTAACTATTGATTTTCGTGAATTCGATCACCGAATTTCTTTCGAATTCACTTTAGAATTTATTTATCGATGAGAGATTATTGTGGGAGTAAGGATGGATGTTGTGGAGAGTTGAGGAGTTGGATTTTAGGAAAGGGGGGGATGTTTTGAATTTCCAATTATAAGTATTGTAGAGTTAATTCCGTCATGTGAATTATATATATATTTATGAATGTTATTCGTACAGGACGAGAGGAGTCTCCATACGAGGAAAATACCGAGCGACGTCAGGATTGAGCATATATTGTGAGTGGACTTCTGTTTTTAAGAATTGATGCATGCATTTATTTCTTGAAGTAATGCTCTAATTATTTATCATATTACATTTCGAGCATATGATTTATTTTCAGAGATTGATTATTATTTGACGAATTATTTATTTCCGAGGTGATTTCCGGAATTATACATTTTTTTTTATTATATTTCTATTCGTCGATTTGAGACTTTTAAAGGATTTTCGAAATGGGATTTCGATGGAGTTATATTTCTTGTTTATTTATCGACTTTCGGCTTTGGCATTGGGAGTGCCTTGATGATGAACTTGGAATTGGTTTTGTTTCGATTCATGGAGATTATGTTTTATTATTATTTTCTCTCCTATTTATTTTGAACTTGAGATTATCTTGGCGTGTGGGACACGTCGTTGGAAATTCTTTTACGAGAGATGGGGGAAGCCTTATGTATTTTGGATTTACTGGATTTTTGGTTATGTTTCCCTGTGCCATACTGAGGGGTGATTTTATCATGCTAGCATTGATTTTCCGCCTTTGTGGCGCGGTGATGGGATCACCGTAGCCCTTCCGCCTTTGTGGCGCAGGTTACTGTCTCTGTGACAGTAATTCTGTAGCCCAGTATCCTATCGCTACACTTAGTGGCGTAAGGGTATATTACGGGAGTTATGGGAGTTCTTTAGCCTGGGAGGCTATCACCCAAGCCTGAGTGGCTTATTCGTATGGCTATCATCTTCCCCTACTTATACTATTTTTGACTAGCGGGGACTAGTCTGAGTTTTCTTAACCAGCGGGGCTGGACTTATATTTTCGAGTTTTGAAATTTCAATCTTTTACTCTGTTGTTGTGACTAGCGGGGCTAGTCGGTTTTCTGGAGTTCAATGTTTTTCGGATTATTTTCTTAAGTGTTTTATAAATGTTGCATGCATCCGGATTTTATATATATATCGAAAAATGTGGGAAAGTATAAAATCCATTTGGTTTATATTTGTTTATTTCTCACGCTAACGTTTTTATGTACTTTCCCCTGGGCCCTTCGGTTTCAAATGCCCAGTTTTCAGTGTTGCTGCTCGGCGTTCTGAAGTGAGCCATAGTGACCGCATCCGCTTCCGTCATCATATTTTGTAGGTTATTTATTTAGCCTATGGTACTCTATGTTAAACTTTATTCCTAGAATGCTCTGATTACTAAGGGATATGTGACCCAAACTTGTATGAATTATATTTGAGGTCTATGACCTAACTTTGGTGATTGTAGTAACTTGTACCTTTCGGAGATTATGTATGATGTTGTTAGCTTTGAGATGGGATTGGTGGAATTTGGGAGCAGGGTGGCTCCAGGAGTTGTGGTTGGATTTTAGAAGTGAATTTTGTTTCCGCAGGATTTTGGGTTATCCATTTTTAAGGGAGGTTATGCCGAAATTTTTGGTAAATCTCCTTTAAAGGTGGGTCCCGCAAGGCCACTTCGGATTCCAGGGTGGAATTTGGGGTGGGTCCTGTCAGTTGGTATCAGAGCACTAGGTTTCTAGATTCTGTAGACTTCCTTACTTCCTTGCTACTTTATATGCCTAATGACGCCTAGTACCTCCCGAGTGATGGCCCGACCGCGGCGGATCCCCATCGTGTGCTCTTCGGTACTAGTGTGTTATTATGCATGTAAAGTAGATACTTTGTTGTACTGATCCTTGAACTTCTTAATACTCTTTCTTCAGGCACTATGGCTCGTAATCGCCGAGCACGTAGGGAAACTCCTCCTATTGAGGATGATGAACAGATGCCTAGGAGGTTTGCGGATACTTTTGGGCAGTTCTTTCGACAGATTGCTGCAGCGCTCCCCGGGTCACGTACCGACTACTCTGTGGAACGTGCTAGGAAGCATGGGGCCCAGACTTTTGCTTCTGCCGCCTCACCTGTTGAGGCTCAGCGGTGGCTTGACAGGATGGAGAGAGTTTTCTCCCAGATGGACCTTCCAGAGGACAGGAAAGTGAATTTGGCAGCACAGTTCCTTGAGGATACCGCCTGGCATTGGTGGACTGGTGTGGTCAATGATCCTGCAAATGCTGGCCCGATGACATGGGATATGTTCAAGCTAGGCCCATTTCTATGGACGGTACTTTAGTGATGCCCACCTTAATCGGATGCAGGACCAGTTTTTGAATTTGAAGAAGAGAGAGGATCAGTCAGTGTTAGAGTTTGAGCAGGAGTTTCTCTCCTTGGCTCACCATATGCCGGATTTGGTTCGTACGGAGCAAAGTAGGAAGGACAAGAGTACCGTCATTTTGAATACCTATGCATTGAAATCTATGAGTATCTCAACTCTGCGACTCCAGCATTGTGTTGATTACATTGAGAATAATCTCAGTTGCATCCAATTCCATGAAGAAATTCTTATCCATGTCTGCTAACAATTGAATTGCGACCATTGTTTTACCCTCTGCAATGCCTAGTCTTCTTTTAGAGCAGATGGGCAGATCTATCTTGTTTGTTACTGCATTAGAATTTGATACTTTGTAACCATGTACATCATGTACAATTAACTATGGCCTGTTTTGAGGTGCATTAAGGGCAAGTTTCACATTTTCAGCCTAGCAACTCTACTCCAGAATTGAACAAGCTTGTCAATTTACACTATAAGCACTACATATGTACATTCAAAGTGATCTATGCATCGGCAGTCCTATATATGTATAGTCCATGCATTATTCTAAGGCAGTAACTAGTGGCTACAGTACACAAGGCATTGACATTGATTTTATTACTCTGAAATTGTTAATATAAGAAAAAAGAGAGGAAAATGACATTCATCTTCAAACTATGTGATTAAAATCACTCAGAAGGGAACAAAATGTATGGCTCTATGCGCGCCTTCTTGGAGTTTGCCTCTGTTGTAGATTCATGCAAGCAAGCAGCATATATTCAGTAGCTAACATCAATCTGGATTACCATTCACTATGTCTAGTGGCACTTTAAGATAGAAGAGCTACTACTTCTACTTAATACTTATATTATGAAAGAACTTGGATCAATCTTAATATTCCAATTGATGGCAATTTTGATTTCTAATGCGTTCTTGAAAATTTCTGATTGCCTCTATTGCATTGCAGTGATCATATGTGGTGCTTGATGAGAGTTTTCTATTCATTAGAAAGTGGCATGAGTCTCTTTAGAGGTTGCTGCAGATCAGGCTCTCTCCAAAAACATTTTTATTCATCAAAACTGATCAATGAGTAAGTGTATGTATGTAGTCCTCGTAGAATGAGTAGTTAAATGCGTGTATCATTTCTTTTTTCAAGTTTTGTAACTTGAAGGAAGTATTAAAACTATTCAGTTTCAGAATTTTAGTGCGTACCCATTAAGGTTTGTATTTAGACTTTGTTTGATCATAATCCTACAATCAGAAACTAGTTTAATGGAATAAATGGAAAAATGAAAGAACAGCTCATTTTCATAAGTTCCTCTGTAAATTTAGAAAACAGTTGGAAGTATCGGAGTATCCTCAATTTAAAGATCTATACACTGAGGTCTCAAGTATCTCATCTTTGCCATTATGCTGATTACATGGAATATTGCAATTTTGCAGCCAATTCCTTGAAGAAATCCCACCCATGTCTGCTTCAGTTGAATCCCAAGCCAACTGTTGTTTCACCCTGTGTAATGCTTGTAGTAGTCTGCATTAAGGGAAGCAAATTTTACTCAGATGTATTCTTTTACAGTTGTTTGAAGCAACCAATTGAAATGCTGATGCAGTTTCAACGTCAAGTTTTAAAGTGCGAGAATCGAGATTTTTGTGAGTCTTCCTTCTTTGAAGATTTTTTTCAATTTAGGATATTCTCTTTGTTCTAAAATCTGCAGATATTTTGCTTATTAGGGTTGACATTTGTAGAGATTTGGTTTTTCCTCCCCTTTATTCTCTGCGTCATTTGTTTTGATTTATGTATTGAATCATTGAATGTCAAACATATAATAATTTTCATGTTAATCTTTATATCAGTAGATTGATTTTCAAACCCAATGATTGTACAATATAATTGGTGTACTTGACCAATTTTGCAACTAGCGAAGAATATGCACTCTCTGGTTCTGGTTGTAAGACCGACATTGCTGTAATATGGGAATGTATGATGAAGCTACTTCTTAGAAGCCAATCTGTAGGAATTGTAAAAACTTGTATATTTTTTTCACATCTAGAACTACAATAATATTATAATCTGAACGAGTCTAAGAATTTAACAAACATTTCACATGGTGATACTTGGAAGAACCTAAAGGCCTTTCATGAGTTTCTTTGCGTTATTGTGGAGAATATTGATGGCAATCAGCTACGCATGCAATTAAAGTAGTGCATACAAATGATCCAGTATTATTATTTGGTTTCTAATTCATTTTCTTTGGTTTCAGTTGTTATTTACTACTATGTTTCTGGGTGATTAACTGATTAATTTTATCCATTTAGATTGCTGCTTCCGTTTTCAATGGGAACTAAAACCTCTCCACTTGGAATGGTTGCAGATTTGGGCAAATTCAGGTACATGCTGATCTGACTGAATTTGAGACGAGTGCAAATAAGCTAGGAGTAAAGGCATGTGCTATTTCCCTTGGTTATACTTGTCCCCATATACTTTTCCTAGTACTTCTATGCTCAAGTGCCTTTATCTCATTATTTACAAGTTATTGAAACATATCACGTTTAAGAAGCATGATGCTGCATTGTGCATATGGATATATGGTTATTGTGTTAAGCCAATGGAATGTGAAACTGTCACTTTAAGAAAAATCTTCCTGTCGATCACATTTACATGCCAGAGGCAGATTAAGTTGTTATATATAGATTACAACTTCTAAATTCATAAACAAATTGGGCCAATGATTTGACTGGATCACATACATATATCATTTTTTAGTATCAGCTAAGAAATCTAGTCTGGAATTGGCTAAATTTGGTTTCAAGGTGATGCGGCAGGCATGTGCTGACCTTCTTGAGGATGTAAAAGTCGGTTTTCTTTGTTTCTAAGGATGGAATTGATGTTGTGAATACTGCTTCTTGGAGTCTACATATGCTGTAGATTCATGCAAGCAAGTTGGTGCTGTAAATATCCAATGAATCCCACTTAGATTTATCCACTGATAGACTTTACCTATTTCAAAGGTATGATCTCTGGTCAAGTAGTTCAAAACTTCAAATTAAACATGATTAGCTCTTAACCTGTTATGTTCCTTTGCTTATGTATTTGGAAGGGTTACGAGCAAACATACAGTTATACACCTTGACAGTGATGAGACTCTTATGATTGTCAGAGCAAGCAGCAATGAGCAGTGTGTCCCTTGCTATACAAAAATGTGTATTCTGTTCCTTTTTTCCTCTAACCACCTTACTATCAAAATAAGATATGACTCATATGAATGCTTAGTACTTCTAGCACATTAAAAAAGAGGATTATGGCAATTTTTATTTCTCACCTGTTCTTGAGAAACTCTGATTGCATGTCTTTTCCATTGCGGTGGTCTAGTGGGGTGGCTGACCAAGAATTTGCTGGAGACGTAGCCCTAGGCAAGTGGCATGATACTAGTCCTTCCTTGATTTGAGTCTCCAAAATATCATCAGGCTGATATCTAAGGCTTAATTGAGTTCCAAACACCGATTTATATGCATGTATTTGCAATCATCTAAGAATATAAACCTGTATCTTTCTCTTTTCCTTGCTTTTGTGAAGCAGACAAGTAGTAACAATATAACTAGTTCATCAGAGCTGATGTCATATGCTGAGGTTGTTTCAAAAATAGCAGTGGTTACGAAGATTAGCTTAGTAAAATCAATAGATATACAAATATTAGCTTATTTTGTAGTATCCTGATACTGATTCTTCCTCAAAGAGTTTATGAAGAAGTGAGAAGGATTGAATACCTTAGTTTGAATACCAATACATTGATATCTTGAGTATCACAATTCTGCATGTAGAAATACTTATTCATGTCTGCATCCATTGAGAAAGATCAATCTACAAAATCACCAATATAGAAAGTGATGATACGATTGTAGATTGAGATCCCTGTACCGGCATTCATGTGCAGATATCTAAGTAGACCACTCAGAGGACTGGTATTCATGCTTCTGTCACCATGCATTCAGATTGGTCGAGATAAAAACAGGCTCCATTTTCCTTAAACAAGGTATTTGCTCTTGCAGTGATTATTTGAAATAGAATTATTGCTCGGCCACTATGCAAAACCCAATCTCTTCCATTGCTGAGATTTCAGCCCAGGGTCCACACTCACTGAGTTTTCAGCCCAAAAATACAACCACTGCACACCAGACCAATCCAGCCCTTGTTCCAACAGGATGAATATAACACATCTGAAAACAATGTTTAGACTTCAAGCTTCAAAGTGTGAGAGCTAGTCAAGAATTCAAGATTTTTCAGGTTTGGTTTACCTCTTGTTCTCAGGTTCTACATATATATTGCTTTTATAGGGCTGAAATGATTTGCTTCATCATGTCAGTCCCACAAAGAAAATTCCTGCATCCACCACCAGTGTGTATGTAAAAAAAATTGATCTTCTGCAGTTGACTACTCCCTTAGGTTATCATTCGATCATTACACATAGTAGATCATGGTTTTGATTTTTTTATACTGGTAGCCAAACTAAAACTTGGTCAATGCTTCAACTAGCCAAACTATTCATATTCCATCTAGTTTGTTAATCTGTGTGTTATTTTCTTTATGTGCAACTTTATAGAAGATCAAACCATTCTCTTACAGAAACAGATAACTTTTCCAAAGCCGGCCTACTGAAAGAGTCTTTTTCTTCAATATTCATTGTGAGATCAGATTGATCACATTCAAGCAAAACAAATGGAGAAGCTTGTTTCTACTAGCTGCTAAAATTTCAACCCATGCCTGAGAATTGCATAGTCCCACACGATGCAAGACCGGGGAAACTTAATTAGCACTCTTCCTTCATCCGACGACATTCCAGTGATTGATCTTGGTGGTGGTGGAGCAGAAGGTCATGATCGAACTCTTACAGCTCAGAAAATACCTGAGGCTTAAAAATGTAGCATTTCTTGCTTCAACTTTTACTTACTCTATGTATGCTTTTATCATCATCCAATTCTAAAGTTTACTCTGCATTGACCAACTTTTAGATTGGTGAACTAATATCGCCTAATTCTTTATTTGAATTTTTTTTTTTTTATCAATAGAAATTCATTAATAGAAGCACAGTTACAAACAACTTTAGGGCCTTAATGTGGCCTTGTTAAAAACCTTGCCTGATCAGGACAAGTAAAAACAGAGTACCACACTACTTACATCAACATGACATAATTCAAAAACTTGCATTCAAAAAAAAAAAAACAAAAAAAAAAAAAAAAGATTGGCTGCCAAGCGTATGGTAGCTCCAAATTCAAGGATCTAATTCTTTGAATTACCGGCTCTTGCAAGGAATTAGAAAAATAAGAATAAACATGAACTCATACATGGATTCTGTCATTTAATTTGGCTTTGTTTCTAGTGACTAGCTATGACGTTATTTAGTTATAAACAAAGCCGGCCATGAGCCCATGATAATGACCTGTTGCCATAAAATTCTTCTCCATATTTGGATGGACCAATGCCAAGCAGAAATCATCTGCACAATCCTATAAGACATTCAAGCATTTTTACTACATTCAACTGGTTCTTTTGTCTTACATGCTTCAATTGGCATCCATTTAACATATGTAGTCAGATTCTATTTAATTTATTTATATCTGTTATTTTTTTATGTGCAAGAGTGCAAGACTTTGTGGAAGAACAAACCATTATCGGATGGAAACAGATATTTTACTTTTCCATAGCCGGCCTTACTTATGAGATAGTAGTTCTCTTCAATATTCATTGTGAGATCAGATTGAAACACATCAAGCAAAACAAATGGAGAAGCTTGTTTCTAGCTGGTACAATAATGTTCAACCCCTGCCCGAGACTTACATATTCCCACCCAATGCAAGACCGGGGAAGCTTAGCACTCTTCCTTCATCTGACAACATTCCAGTGATTAATCTTGGTGGTGGTGGAGCAGAAGGTCATGATCGAACTCGTATAGTTGAGCAAATACTTGAGGCTAGCCAAGAGTTCGGGTTTTTTCAGGTTACTGAGGCTTGCTTCACAATCGAGCTTTTCTTGCTTCAACTTTCACTTACTATATATATGCTTATATCATCATCCAATTCTAAATGTTATTCACGAATTATGTAGGTAATCAACCATGGCATATCAGAAAATTTGTTGCATGACACCATGGATGTGTTCAGGGAGTTTTTTGCTTTGCCTCCAGAAGACAAGGCAAGCTTCTTCTCTGAGGACCCCAACAAACTCTGCAGGCTCATAACTAGCACCGGAAATTATGACAGGGAGAATGTTCATCTCTGGCGCGATGCCCTCCGACACCCTTGTCACCCTCTAGAAAAATTCATTCCACTTTGGCCTCAACAACCGCTTAAATATCGGTAAGGGCCACATGACCTATATGTTGTCAAATTAAGTAACTAGATATTCATGTAACAACTGCTAGAAATCTATGACATTTTCAGAGAGCATGTTGGCAAATGTTCCACCCAAGTGAGGAAAGTAGCTTTGAACATTTTAGACTTGATCAGTGAAGGACTTGGGATTGGATATGGGCACTTCAGTGATGAACTTAGCCAAGAGACTCTACTCTCAGTTAATTATTATCCACCTTGTCCAGATCCAAGTTTGACATTAGGAATAACTAAACACTGTGATCCAAACCTCATCACAATTTTACTTCAAGGGGATGTACATGGCCTTCAGGTTTTTAAGGATGGGGAATGGATTGGTGTGGAACCTCTTCCGCAAGGACTAGTGGTTAACATAGGCTATCAGTTACAGGTACGTCACCAATTTTTCTTATGCTTTAAATCATAAACATCAATCACTCTTCTTTACAATGGCGGTTAATTTTGGTCAACTTGGGATGCAGATCATAAGTAATGGGAAGCTGAAGTGTGCTGAACATCGAGCAGTGACAAATTCAAGTAATGCTCGGACATCTGCTGCATTTTTCATTGCACCTTCCCAGGATTGCCATATACAGCCTGCAGCAGCTCTTATCAATGCAAGTAATCCTCAAATCTATAAGGGCTTCCAATACAAAGAGTTCCTTTCCAACTACCTAATGAAGCAGGGCAACACCGAAGTTGTACTTGAGCCCTTTAAACTCCAAATTTAGCTAGCTGTTGATGTTCATGGAGTGAACTGTTACGAGGGGATCGAAAAAACATCAAGATTATTGTGCATATGAATAATGTCTTGTTGCTTTATGTGGAAGAAAAGACAGGCAACTAGTGGAACTAAAAAGCTACAGCTTATGGTTATTTTGGTAATGTACGTTTATCTATGACTTCATTCACGTCTATATATTATGAAGATGATCAGAACCATACATGAGGCATATAATCTGACCATACAAAATTCTAGGGGTGGGTTCGGTTCGGTACCGGACATTCAAGACCAATACCATCTACCGTACCAGACACTCTTGGTACACAAAATAGGCTACCATTACCGGCCACAAAAGTCGGTATACCAACTTCTCGGTATCAGTTGGTATCGGTTGGTTGGGCCTCCAACCGAGTTTAAGATTGGGCCAGCTTTCAGCTATGGCCCAACTGAAATTGTAAAGGCTCAAACCTGTCAGCAATTTCCAAACAAAGGCCCAACCATAAGCAAATGAAAAATAAGCAAAAAAACTGTCATACATAACTTCAGTTCATCAGTTCAGTTCATCTCATCAATCATTCATCAATTCATAGTTCATACAAATTATAATTCAATAATTCACAGTTCATCTCATCAATTCACAGTTCAATAATTCACAGTTCAACTCATCAATCATTCATCACTTCATAGTTCATCAATCATTCATCACTTCAGTCAATGAAGAAGAATTTAGGTAGTTTCTGCAATTTCAATCAATGAACAAGAAAGCTGAAAGCTCAAGATGTAGGCTCCGAGGGCAGCGAGGCAGTAGTTTGTGACTGTGTAGAGCTGGTATTGGTCATTGTTCCCGCCACTCCTTGATTAAAAGCATTCTCTGCAAAATAACAAAGAGGAGGTTAAAAACAATATCATGATTCATAAAATAAATAAGCAGAAAATATGAGTAGCTTACCCCTCTCAAGTTCCTCCAAAGTGTGGTACATTTCAAGGTCATCTTCAGTGGGATCTTTGTACAAATTTGGGGGGTCAGATTTTAACCAATCCGAAGTGCAAACAAGGGCTTCCACCTTTTTTGGTGTCAATGAAGCTCTAAAAGGATCCACCACTCTTGATCCCAAACTAAATGCATTCTCCGAGGCCACTATTGAGCAAGGAACAGCAAAAACATCCTTTGCTAACTTTGATAGGACTGGATAGGTTAACTCATTGGCCTTCCACCACTTATGAATTTCAAAATTCTTTGCAAGGAGGCTAACATACCTATCCGATAAATACTGATCAACCTCATTTCGTATGCATTGTGACTGCTCCGCCATCCTCTCCCTTGCTATTTGCTTGCTGACTTCATCAAGGTTCTCCATGTCATCCTCGTCCAATCCAAAATCTTCTCCCATGCACTGTTCAGCTTGGTTGCTGCTCTCATTGCCTTTGTATTCATCATACATCTTCAGCAATATTGTCTTCAAGTTCCCTTGTATTGAATGAATTGTCTCATAGCTTGCATTGACCTTTTCCATTGCTACTTTAGCCCACTGCAGCTTGTATCTTGGGTCAAGAACATTAGCTATCATGATGATCTTGTTCACCACTTCGAAGCTTCCCCAATATTTGTTGAACTTGGTCTTCATTGAAGTGGCAACCCTCTTCAAAATAGGGTCTTCTGCAATGACAGCCTTGTCAATCTCAGTCTGCAATGTTACCATTTCAACCAATAGTATATTTGCAGTGATCTTTTTCCAAGCGCTAAGCTTCACAGTAGCTTCATAAAACTTCTTCAAAAACAAACAAAACGCTTCTGCATTCCTCCAGTCCGCATTAGATGGTGGTCCAACCCTGCTTTTACCATTTCTATCTGTTTCGTCAAAATAAGCTTTAAAATGGCAATCTTCTTCAGCCATTCTGCCGAACACAGCTTCATACTTTAGTGCAGCTTCAAGCATAAGGTATGTGCTGTTCCATCTTGTGACTACATCTAATGGAACATTGGCATTTGCCCTGCATTGTTCCAAAACAGCAAACTCCCTGAACTTGTCAAGACGACTTGATGAACTCCTAACATACTTGGCACAGTTCCATATAGCAGCAATCCCTTCTTGTAACTCCTTCAGACCATCTTTAACTACCAAATTTATAATGTGGCATGCACATCTTAAATGTATAAACTCTCCGTCAAACATCAAAGTCTTGTAACTCCTCAACCTTCGCTTCATGTACTCCACAGCTAAGTCATTAGCACTAGCATTGTCTACTGTGATTGTAAACACTTCAGTGATCTCCCACTGCCTCAAACATTGCTCTACTACCCTTCCAATCTCGTCCCCTTTGTGACTAGTAATTGTACAAAAGTTGATGATCCTTTTGTGCAATTTCCAGTCATTATCCATAAAGTGGGCAGTAAGTACCAAATAGTTTATATTCTGGATCGATGTCCAGGTGTCGGTGGTAATGGAGATCCTAGTCTCATCATTTGCCTTCAATTGACTCAATAAAACAGCCTTCTCAAAATTGAACTTATCTAACACACCCTTGGCAACCTTCTTTCTGTTCAATCCCGGCCATTGAGGTTGTAACTCTTTGCAGAAAGCTATAAATCCCTCCTTCTCTACCTGCCTAAAAGGGAGCTCATCCTTGATAATCATATCGATACACCTATCATCACACCTCTTCCGGCTATACTTATGGTATGTGGCTCCTCCACTCACATTATCCCTATTCAATTTAGCTTGCTTGGGATCAGTTTCTGCATGTAGAGGACAACTAATGCATTTCCTAGTATGTGCCCACATTGAGCTTGTCCCATTCTTTTTACTGTCACACAACACTCTCTCATTGCAATGATTGCAAGTGCACCAAATGGGATCTATTTGGTCTGAGGTTGGGTGTTTACATCTAGTAAAATGAGCCCACAGAGGGCTCTTGTTAGCAGGCTCTTTTCTTTTCTGCCCAGCAGTAGCTGATCCATGAGGTTGTGAGTTGGACGGTTCAGATTCAACACCTGAACCAGAAGCACCTAAAGGTGGGAGTGTTTGACCTACGAGTGGTTGTCCTAAAGGGGAATGATCTAAAGCTGCAGTACTCGTCATATTAGCTGCAGAACTAATCGAAGGGCTAGAGCTACTAGCTTGACTGAGGTTAGCACTTCGAGTACCCATAGCTACAAAAAAGAAGAAGAAAGAAATGAAACAAACAAACATCAAACATATATATAACAGTCCACAACTCCACATAGCAACAAACCATACCCTAAATAGAAAACAGAAAACAATAACACAATCAAACAGTTCACAAAAACATTAAACATGTCTTCTTAGTTCACAATTCTTACAAACAAAAATTCAGAAAGCTTATAACAATTGAAACTTCAAACCATTTTCATCATATAACATATAACATTTTCATCATCTAAATTTGCAATAAAAAACTGACCTAGCCTCTTTCTCCAAACCAACCAAATGCTGTGCTCCTAAACCTCTTGAATTGTTGAGATTGGAGCAACACCTGAAAATTAGTAATTACAGTAAGAAACTCTCAAGTCAAATACAAGTGAATTATACATTCATACAATCACTTTGCATAATATGAATTATACCTTCAGTTGTGCAGTCACTTTGCTTTCTTAGTCCTCGGTCCTCCTGTTCCTGCAAGCACAAAAGGGAAACCATGAAACCCAGAATAAATTGGTAAAGAAACTAAGAAACTAAGAAAGAGTCCAAACTCACAGGTTTAGAACTCACATATACAAGTAAAAAATCAAGATTCCACTTCAAAGAGACTGATTCCACTTGAGATTAAGTGATTAACTGCAGCAAGATGCAAAAAAGTAAAACCATTACAATTTTAGAGATTACTCGGTCTAGAATCCAAAGATTAACCAAAGAGAAAACTCAAATCTACCAAAAATTGATACGAGAGAGAAAACTCACCGGCCGTAGGCCATGAATCGAATGAATTGATACGAGATTTCTGGGTTTGAAGCTTTGAATCGAATCGAACTTCAAAGGAGAGGTCAAGAGGCGAAGAGTTCTAGGTTAGAATCGAATCGAACTTCGGCCGTAGGCCATGAATCTCTGATTAGATACGAGATTTTCTGGGTTTGAAGCTTTTATCGAATCGAACTTCAAGCCTTCGAGGCCTCGAATCGAATCGAATCGAATCGAAGAGTTCTGGGTTTGAATCGAATCGAGAGCCGGAGAGGGTTTGAGTGATTGAGTCTGAGAGAAATGGCTCGGTTCGAGCCTCAAGCCTTCGAGGCCTCGAGGGGCTGAGGGAAAGAGTGGCTGAGCAGTCTGGGACTCTGGTCTCTGGGTGGGCTGGTGGAGTGGTGGGTAGTAGTCGTATTACCCCTTTAGGGTTTGGAGAGTTATAGTCTAATCGACGGTTATAATTTAATATGAAATAAAACTATTAATAATCAACGGTTTAGATCGATAGATATAAAATATATTTAAATATATAAATAATATATATAATATACGGTACGGTACGGTATACCGTATTTATCTTCAAATCAATACCAGAACCGTACCAATATGTTCCTCTCGGTTCGGTATTACCATACCAATACTTCGGTAGCCGACATTTTCGGTTCGGTTGGTACACGGTTGGCTGGTTTGTCTCGGGAGGATTTGCTAGCCCTACAAAATTCACTGCAGTAAAACATTGCAACTACAGTAAACATTAAGAGTTTAAATTTTAATATAAGATACTGATAATCAAGTACAGATAATGACATTGTAAATTGATTACGAAACTAAAACTGTACATGTAGGAACAGAAAAGATCATTAAAGATCATCAAGTCATCACAAAGGTGCTGCAGCTGCTCATGCAGCAGAACTTTTCTAGTGAAACGGTGACAGAAAGCTATCTCTGAAAAATATAGCGTGACAATCCTTCTGGGTGAGTATCGAAGAGTTTTCCTCAAAAAATATCTTGTCGGTTCTCTGCCCCGTCACATCTAAAATTAGAAGACGTTTGTTCTCATTAGAGAAACATAGGGGTTCAAACAAATTGCAAATTCACTTGGAAGATATTGTAAATTCACTTGGAAGAAAAGAAAAAATTCAGTAGAACATATCTGACATTATTTTGTTGTCTTTTGTTCTTCTCTTAATTTGACATCCTTAATCAATCAATGCTTTCGTGGCAAGATTAGGGAGCCAAATTGGGGTTTAATTTTTTCATCGGTTTCCCATACTATATCCCTTTTCCGAGATTGCTCAGTTGTAAGCTATGGCCATGCAAGCTCGGGGGAGTTCCATATGATCAAAGAACTCATTATGAGCATCAAAAATCATAACCGAGTTACAATTAACACTAGAGATCCGAGAAGCATTATGTTCCATAATAATCTGGTCTAACCAATACAAGTAGCCATTGATGAAAACGCCTAGCCAATTGAACACCAATTCAAACGTTCACCCAGTCTTTGGTTTTTAACTCCAACTTTCTCCACCGGTCAGCCTGGAAGTTACACTTTTGAACATGACCACAAAATAATTAACTATATTTTTAAAAGAACACGGCATGATGAGAAAAACAGTAGAATTTGTTAAAATATTTTAGTTAACTCAAATATCTCAAAATGTTGGAAATATTACAATACATAGTGGATTTCCCCTCGTATCACTACTTATCAATCACATCACCAACTTATAAAACTAAACGGGGATAATTCTATGACTTCAATTACCATGTGAAACGAATGAGACTTGTAAAACTAAGCAGGGATAATTCGATGACTTCGGTTACCATGTGAACATGAGACGATATTAAAAGATCATGCTCAAGTTGTGCTATTGCTCACGGACCCAAGTTTTGAAAGAGATTAAGTTCGATCGAACCAAGCACCCCAAAACAACCAATATTATTATTTTGGTTCAGTAAGAACAAGTTATTTTTAGCTTCCTGAAAGATTATGATACGGTTGATACCTCGGTACCCTTCAATAAAAGGCCATTAGAAAGAGCATTATGACTGGTGATGGTAGCACATGGTGCAGACGATGCATGACTACATAACATTATGTACCTACACAATCACCTTTCCCAAATCTACAATCTGCCTCGGAAACTGCTTCAAAGTTCACACAATAACACAAAGTCGCTTTCTATTATCATGAACATCTGTTGTTGTGTTTTTTGTGTGCATGTTTGTTGAGGCTTCTTGCAAGCTTACAATTTATGAAAACCAAAATATGTTTGATTTCAATTTGAACTGTAAGAAAGAGTTTGATTATAGCCAAACAAAAATTTACATGACAAAAGTTAACAAGCAAAATATAACAAAGTAAAGGCCTTTCGCCTTTTCACGAGCTGCTGTTTAATTGGGGAAAGATGGAATCAACAAAAGCATGGTGCATCGGATCTGATAGCCACAGATTGGCTACATGATGATGAGATGAGGTGTTTCGGTGAACTTCTTCAATGAGCCAGATGGTGGCTTCGGCTTTACAGGGGTGAATAATGGCATCCAAGGGCCTGTATTCGTCTTCACTGCCGATCCTCAATTGGTCCCACTGTTTTAGCTGAATATTGGTGAGATAATGCAGAGGTTGTCCATAAAGCTGCTTAATGGATTTACCTAAACCCATCCATGAGGTAAATGGAATAACAGAGCCACGGTGTGTTGGGATTGGGATGTGCTTCATGTACTCCTGATACATCTCTGCCCTTCTCATCAGAGCACCTGTAATTTAAAGCAGTTTTAGAGAACTTAGGGCTCCAATAAGGAAACAAAGCTATAAAATCAATGCAACAACAACGTATTCATTAAGGGAATGATCAAGGTAGCTTGAAAGGGATATAACTTCTCAAAATGGAATATACAGTAACGTATTAGCCACTCGTGAATTGCAACTTTAACTATAAAGATAGCTCCAAATATTGCAACAATAACTATAAAGACACCCCGGTGTAGATTAAGGAAAAACAAACTTGCTGGCATTAATCCTAGGAGCAAAAAATGCTAAACTACTAATCCATTTACCGAAACAAATGGCATTGCACAGCTTGGATCAGGGTTTTTTACAGATTGATGATTTCTCCATGGCATTAATGAAAATAATCTAAACCCGCTAAAGGGGTATGATGTTCCATGAATAAATTTCTCCAAACTCACCAAGTCAAGACATTTCTGAGAAACTTACTGATAACAAGCTCAATCGGACTACGGATTCATTAATAGTCTATGAAGAAACATACATCCAATGCAGGCGCAAAGTTACAAGTAAATCTGAATCACAATACGATTGAACTTTTATTAAGTTGACTAGTTTCAGCAAGACAATGTTCTATTGTGCAATTACCTTCAGATGTTAACTGCTTGCTAACATACTCAGTAGTGACTTCCATCTCTGCATCTGAGGAAGACGAGTCATCTGATGATATAACATCAACCTGGTCATTTGATGGATGTGACCTCTTCATGGTCTACAGACTGTAAACCTGCATACAAAACTTATTTAGCATTAGCATCAGTTAAAACACCAAACAAACCGTAAGTCAAGGCTCCGCAGAGATCCATAAGCACCACCCACCCAACATAAATCATTAGTGAAATAAATTAGCTACTTCAAAGGTTTTCTAGCAACACATGATCGTTTATATTTGGCACCAATCTGTACAAGAAAAGGCAGTAATCTTCAATTAGATTCAGGACAACACCCTTCCCTTCAATTCGATCTCATCACCGACCACATCATTACAATATTCATTTCAATCATAACTTAATCCTATACAGTTTTCTTCTTGCCATTTCATAAAACCAAACAGATAAATCTACTATGAACCCTGCCACAGCATGGCCTTGAACACACAAACATACAAATTAACCCCCAAAAACACTGAAAATAAGAAATCTGAGACAGAGTTCCTCAGGGTTTAGGGAGCAAATGAATCACTCTAGATACAACAATTCTTTGTCATCTTCATAGTTCCATACAAAACTACAAATAGATTTCTTGATTTCATCATTTCAGTCATCTCTGCACATTTGCCTAACCAATTTGCATGCAGTTATGAAACATCTAACAAACACAAACATTCTTTCATCCTCCATATCATCCAAATCGCAAAAAAAGAAATGAACTTTCCGAATTTCTGTTTCTGGGTCTTACCCAAAATCAAAAAAAGAAAAGAACCCAGTTGCTGGAGAGCAGAAAGCTTTAGAAAATAAGAATGCCCAGAAAGCAAGAACAAGAAACGAGTCACAATTAGCAGAAAGGTGACGAGAGAGAGAGTGAGTGACCTGTGATTCTGTGAACGCCGAAAGAGAATAAAAGTCTGTTGTCTGTGGTGATGTACAAGGGTCAAATTTCACGAAAACGGGTCGAGTGAGCAAACAATCCACTGTGCCAGAGTTGCTGCTGAAAATGAAATAGCTATAAAAGGGTACTGCCAATTTCACTGCGCCGCAGTTTTTTTTTTCTTTTTTCTTTTTTCTCTTTTTATTTCTCTTAATACTCTGGCCTGACCAGAGGAGGCACAATCACTCCGGAGTCCGGAGAAGTCGAGGTCTAAACTTGCATTAATATCTCACTGACACCATTCTACCTAGGTATTGGCTGAAATTTTGCAGAGCTGATCTATACATTAGGACCTAAAAACGGAACGGTTAAGATGTGAAAATGTGATCGGAAAGTGGGTGAAAACCGGAAATCCGTACCTAAGGCTAGGTAAGGACGTCCTTAGTGTAGCCGGACTGATATAGGATTTTTATCAGGTAAGGATGTCCTGTTTAGGTACGGATTTGGTGTTTTCACCCACTTTCCGATCACATTTTCACATCTTAACCGTTCAGTTTGTAGGTCCTAATGTATAGATCACCTTTGCAAAATTTCAGCCAATTTAGTGATCGTTAAGACATCAAAAACTGCAATTTACCGATATATATATATATATATATATATATATATATATATATATATATATATATATAAAATCTCGATCGGAAGCGGCATGTGTTCATAGTTTAGGCTGATATAATTCATTCAGGTGATAATATGTTTGTTTTTAATTGGTTCAATTTACATAAATTTATTTTCTTTTATTTCGTGGCAAATGTTGATTGTCTATTGGACGATCGAGACTATGCAATAGTTAGGGGGCAAAGTGGAAGTTGAGAGAGTTCTATTTGTAACTTATTTTCGTTTTTTAAGGGCAGCCGTACTGAAGATTAAAAAAAATTAAAAAATAAAAAATCCCTGGACAAATGTCGATTATGTACTGGACAATCAAAACTATGCCATAGTTAGGATCTCATTTTCTTCTCATTTTTCAAGTATAAGAGTCAATATATGAAAAGCATCTACTACATAAAATAAGTTGAAAAAAAACTCTAGCTCCACAAAACTCGGACTGTTTCTTGGTCTTGAGTTTGCAAAGTTTTCTTCTTGTCCGGTGGCGCCCATGGGCGGCGGTGGCTCACCTCGCTGGCTAGTGGCTGCTGCCGGACGGGAAATAGAATACTAGCGGCCTGGGTGCTTCTTGGAGAGAGGTTCTGGCTTGGTTTTGAACTGGATGGCTTTGGCGACATGCTCCGGACAAGGTCTTGGGCTCGGTGGGCAGCGGTACAACGTGGGTCGAGCGACGTCGAGGCACCTCCCTGCTGGATGACGGTGATGGAGGAACTGAACGGTGGCAGCGGTGGCTGGTTGGCCTGCATCAGACTGGTTTTGGTTTCAGCGTGGCTTGCTCGGACTTCGCTGGGTGGCAGCGGGATTTGGGCGAGGGTTTGAGGCGGCGAGGACTGGCTGTAGGTGGCGGCGGCGGGGGCTAGCGTTTGGTTTTTTGCGGCGGCGACAGTCGGCTTCGGGTTGTGGCAGTTGACCATTGACGCTGAGGATGGTCTGGGCTGGGGTCAAACCCTCCTTTGTTTGGGCCGGTGTTTGGGCTTCTTTCTTGGGGCTGTTTGGTCTGCTATGTTGGGCTTGGTTTTTTTTGACCTAGCCCCAACTCTATGTTAGTAGCTTTGTTTACTTTCAATAATTCCCTAAGTTTTTTAGGGAGCTCTATTTCCTTTGTTTTTAGGGTAACTGTAAGTTTTTGGGCTTGCTTATTTACTATGTTTTTTCATAGTCTGTAGGCTTGCTTGAATAAGTGAGCATGGGTACCGTCAAATGATCGGACCTAATCTATGTATCGCTGTGATTTTTCACAAACTCTTTATCTACCCAGAGATGGTAGAGGGAGGATATGTAATAGTCCTTTCTGGCCTGAGTATTAATATATATCGACATGATATTCTTAAAAAAAAAAAAAGAGTCAATATATGATATATATCCTAAGTTCAATTTTCTAATTTTATTCGAGATTCATAAGATGATAGTGCACATTAACTTTTTGAGCTCCTCCTCATTTTTTGTAATCTCGCTTTTATCATTCATATATAATCATAAAGAGAATACAGTGAGACTAAAAAGATTAGAATCATGAGGCTAACATTTAATTTTTTTTTTTATGCCTCAAATAGAGGTTCACGAGTCAAAAACTGATAATAGGTTGATTAGTGAATGTAAAACCTCTAGCTTTACTTTCTTCCAAATTGCAACTTGCTAGCTAAAAGTGTACGGTTTAGGGTTTAGGAATGCCCTAAATCTCAAATTGCAAAATGGTCAAACTAAATGGACCAATTTTTGTCATTTTCATAAAAGGTTCTTGTTCGTTTTAAGTTCTCTCACTCCTTCATATGCTGAACTAAAACCGCCTTTTCACTTTTCTTAGCCAAAATGCTCACAAGGTTCCATAAACTCATGCTCCATTCAACATTAAAAACTCACATCAATGCCCTGCATTACTTTTTATACCCTCTATGCACCACAACTGAGGTCACTGAGTCACCGGAGCTTCCAAGCTAGGTCAAGAATTTTTCGAAAATAAATCTATAAACTCAAAATCCAACCTTCACGCCCCGAATTTTGAATAAAGGAATTCAAATCCGAAACGCGAGAACAAACAATCACAAGAAGACTCTTAGAAAATTTTTCAAATAAACTAAGCAACAAACAAACTGAACTCACAATGTCAATACCGACTCGTTCTTTAGAGTCACATATTACATTACAATAGTTTACAAATTAAACTGAATATCAATTCAATAAGTAAACGCACCCTCTACACTCACAACACAGCGGAAGACTAGAACCAAGAGTACCCTTCCATGTCCACGCTACCGAACGTACACCTCAGCTTTGATGACGATTGATCGATATTCTAACCTGCACAATAACCCCTACACCATAGAATAGTGCACCGGGAATGTAAACAACAAACCCGGTAAGCTTTTCAGCCCGTATGAGTAAACTCAAATAAAGTGACTCACGTCACTCATGCTTATAATTTCTCAATTCGTGAGATAATTAAAGCAGCAACATTTAACTCCACAAACACAACCAAACATATAATCACACTAGGTAACAATTAGTAATCCCTGCATCGAATTATAGTAATCCCTGCATCGAAAGTTTAGTTCAGGAGATCACTAAAGTCACCCAATTCAAATTATAGTAATCCCTGCATCGAAAGTTTAGTTCAGGAGATCACTAAAGTCGCCCAATTCAAATTATAGTAATCCCTGCATCGAAAGTTTAGTTCAGGAGATTACAATTAAATCAACAATAGAATTCATAGCATTCTGATTCTCACATATGAATTAAGGAAAGAACACCAGAACATTCTCCGAAAACTACGTACTCATGATGCAGTAACGTCGTTACCACCATGACGGTACGTAAACATAGACTACACACCCATGATGCAATAACCCAGTTACCATCATGAAACTATGCAAACACAGACTACACACCCATGATGCAATAACCCAGTTACCATCATGAAACTATGCATACACAGACTACACACCCATGATGCAATAACCCAGTTACCATTATGAAACTATGCAAACACAGACTACACACCCATGATGCAATAACCCAGTTACAATCATGAAACTGTACATGCAACATGACTAGAGCTCTAACCATACCGTAACCTGTTGCCTCCGTCGAGGTTCAGCCTTACGATGACATTGCACCCAGGTTAACCACAGTAACCTTCAGAATTCAGCCATTTAAAGAAATCCCACCTGACTCTCAATTGTCACATCATAATTTCAATCACTCATTCAACAATATAAGTCCTCAAATATAATTCCGGCATAAGTGAAAGTTCAATTCAATAATGTGAATGAAAACATCAAAAGTCTACATATCACAATGTCACACCATCCAGATATATATATACCACGTAAATATATATATACGTAATCATCCACACAGGAATGACCACTAATACCAACTATAGTTCACACACTTTAAAACCAAGAAATTCATTTTATACTTAAATTCATTTTTTTACCTGGGAGCCGTAGCCCTATGAACCGTAGTCGATCGAGTTCATATTATTTCAAACAAAGCATTAAATTTGAAAACGATTTACAATTATAACAACAATTTCCAACAATTAAATAATTCGATTCGTAAATGAACCATGTGAGATTTACTCACCTCTAATCCAGCTGCGTCTTCTTAACAGCTCAACAACGATTTCATGAATCTTTCGCTTAATCAATCCGTCGATCACCTAATCCAATATGATCTTAACTTAGCAAGGGATTCATAAAGCACACTAAAATGACAATCCAACAGTCAGATCGAGATTAAAAGATGATCCAACGGTCGGATCGAAATTAAACGATGATCCAACGGTCGGATCCTCACAGATCGCCCTTAGAATCATCCTCCTGAATTATCACGAAGATCCGACGGTCAAATCTTCCTGAATTGTCCTTACAAACATCTCCACAAATTTATACAAAAATCCGACGGTCGGATTCTCACGAATCGCCTTTTGAATCGCTAGTTCTCAATTATACGAAGATCCAACGGTCGGATCTTCGCCCGTGACCACACAAAGTCATCGGGACAGTCATACGATCAACATATCAGAATTTGAAGCAAAACCGATGGTCAGATCTTCGCAGATCGTAAACCGAAGATAAAACGTAAAAACGTTAAATAGTGTCGTCAAAACGTAAATCATCCATTTATCAACCTTTTCTAAAATAACCTTGTAATATATCAAAACGCTCGTATGTTTGCATAGATCATCGTCCAGATAATATAAACTCAAAATATGGTCCGACGCGCCGCCACATGCGGAGGTCAGACTGCGGTCAACGCGGCGGTCAACGACGGCCAACCACCTCAGATGCAAAAGTTGTCAACTACAAACTTCTTCAAAATAAAGAATTGAACAACTTTAATACCTGACGTTTTCTGAGACAAGGTCTAGATCGTCCTAGATCGAGCTTGGAAGTTGGATTAATCTCAGCCCTCTGATCAGATTCCAGATTGAATCAGAACCGTCAAAAACTTCAAACCTTGATCTATCGCTCTACACTCCAAATCGTCATGCAAGGAGGATATGAGGATGATCAGAAGGAGGAGAACAACCCAAAACTGAGGAGGATCGGCCCATGCAACGCCGGCAAGGCCGAGATCTGATCGGGTCGGTTTGCTTGGCTGGGCGTCTTCGATCCGGGTCTGGGAGCAGCGGCTCGGCAAAGAGGGCGTCTGGGCGTGGAGCGACGAGCACGGTGAGGGCCGGGTCGTGGCCGGAGGACGCCGGAGCAGAGAGAAAACGCTGGGTCGGGTTGATCAGACCCCGAGGGTTCTGAGGAGAGAGAACGGAGAGAATCTGGGGAGGAAAATATAATTTCCGAAACTTTTGAGATTTATGAAAATATCTCAGATTTTTCCATATTTATAGAAAAATCCAAAAACTTCAATCCTCCATAACTTCTTTATACGAACTCCGATTTTCGCGTTCCACATGTCCACGAACTCGTATCTACGCGCTCTACGACTTTCGTGAAGGAAGATTTCGGAGAATCCCAATGTATGAAAAGTCAACCTTCGCACCCCCCCCTAAAACCATACTTTTCGAATAAATAATCGTCCGAAATACTTCCGCTCCATCCACGAACCACGAAATCGTATCAACGAACTCTTAAATAATTCCCGAAGCATTTAGGAATTAATTACGAATTTTCGGGGTATTACACCAACAATTAAATAGCAAACAAAACGTAATATCCAAAATATATCTATTTACATAATAAGACCGAAAATGTTACAAACCGAAATTTGAAAGAATAAGCTAAAGATGTTTCAAATTAGAGCTATAAACTAAGAGCATCTCTAACATAATACTTAAGTGAAAGTTTAAATATAATTTTTGGTAAATAGTTAGTTATATTTACCTATGGATTTTGCATAGTTATATTTATATATACTATTTTATTTTCTTTGCCCTTTATCAAGACAACAATTTGTGATTTGAGAAAACACTTGAAATATCTAATATTGCTAGAGAAAAATTATTAAATCTATAGCTATTGTTAAAGATGCTCAAAAGATGTTTTACACTAAAAGTTAAATTAATAGAGTTGGAATGATCGACAAAAATGAGAGATTTACTGTTCTTTAACCTTGAGGTAATTGTATTGTTACATATAATGTTATAAGCTTTTTTTCATCCTATAAATATTTTACTCTTAATGATGATTAACACATTAAGCTTCATTAACTATTTCCCCAACACAAGCAGTATAGAAAGTCCCAATTAAAATCTCTAGCATCAAGTTAAAAATCACCATATCAAATTCATGCAATGTTTTCTTGTTGATAAGTATATAGCAAGCCCACCCAATAAATCTTTCTATTATATACTTAACAAAAAATAGGCAAAAAATGATGGCATGCCAATTATCTTGTTAAGAGTAACAGCTAAACTCTGAAGCCATTGGTTGAACACATCGTCAGTCTGTGTCAACCAATAAGCAATAATAAGCCAATGTCACCCACAAAAGACATGTGAATATTATAGAGAGAGAGAGAGAGAACCTTCACGTCACTCTTCTCAACCTCAAGACATATATATGAGCAATACTTCTTTTCTTCTAAGTTGTGATTTAAAATCACCTCGAGAAGCTTTGTTCAAGTTCTTTCTGAGTCTATGACCCTCACCTTTAAGCAAATCGATAGGAAAAACAAAATAAATGATAGTTGATTTCAACATTAAAACTAAACGAATTAGGCAGCAGGAGAGAAACATACCAAACGAGCTGAATATGCAATCACACAATCTGGCAACCCACCAAGCAAACAATTTCCTGAACCAGCCTTTCGCAAATGAAGACAATCATTCTCAAATACTGAATTTAACTAGCAAGCTTCCAGCATTAGATGATGATGAGCCAGAATTCCATGACAATCCTTTAGCACCTGATGAATAGACAAGAATACGTGGATAAAAATTAGAATGAGAAATATAAAGGAGACAGTTTACTACTAAATCTTCACACTAGTTGCACCAGCCATCTTTGGGCACCAATATAACGAGGTTAAAAGAAAAGATTGGTTCCTCTAACAGGTGCAGGTTTGATTTTCTTTTACCTCCAGGAGTGCTTCTTCGCCTATCAAATTCAGGTAACTATTAGGTCCATAATTACCTAATAATTATTCCCCTAATCTTGCACTTTTGCTTAACCTTTGCTTTTATTTATACATATCTGTTATGTTTTTCTTATCATGATAGGAAATAATGGAGAAGCTTGGAAATGCACGAAAAATGTCAACTTTAGCACATTTTCTTATTCCAGCTGGGAGAAACCGAGCTAGACAAGAAAGGAGGAGAGGCAGCCTGACCAAATGAACTCCAAATGAGCCAAAATTTTACAAAGATATTTTAGACATCCTGATGATCATTTCTTATGAAGAGTATAAGAGCCGGTTCGGAGTGGAAGACTTTCAAAAGATCAGTGAAATTTTCTGCACTAGAAGATGAAAACTGTAAAACCCGACCTGTACGGATTCCAGCAGCTTTTTCAGGCAAACCACAGTGAAGTAAGCTCTGAAATTTTACCAGGATGATCCGCACTCATGGAAGAACATTTGGCATGAAGAAAGTGAAGGCCAATTCAAAAGCCTTGGTGAAAATTTAAATTGAAAGAGGAAAATTCGACAAAGGTACACAAAAGGACGAAAGGGGTCGACACCGGTTAATGCCGGATTCCGGCTAAGTTGGCCAGCCAAGAGCATGTGTGGAGGACAAGGAAGGGCTGTTCAATAGCCTTAGAGACTTTAGGTAGGAATTAAGATATGGTGTAGGTTGTTTTGAAATTCAAAATTTGAAAGATGACAAGTGGTCCCTCCTTCTACATCTTACACATTTGTTTCTCATTTATTGTCTTGTTCACTTGCAATGACCCTCGTACCCTTACTTTATCTCCTCCATCAAAATATCTATGGGCTTTTAAGTCATTTTTATGTGGATTTAAAAGCCAATTCAAAAGCCTTGGTGAAAATTTAAATTGAAAGAGGAAAATTCGACAAAGGTACACAAAAGGATGAAAGGGGTCGACACCGGTTAACGCCGAATTCCGGCTAAGTTGGCCAGCCAAGAGCATGTGTGGAGGACAAGGAAGGGCTGTTCAATAGCCTTAGAGACTTTAGGTAGGAAGATATGGTGTGAGTTGTTTTGAAATTCAAAATTTGAAAGATGACAAGTGGTCCCTCCTTCTACATCTTACACATTTGGTTCTCATTTATTGTCTTGTTCCCTTGCAATGACCCTCGTACCCTTACTTTATCTCCTCCATCAAAATATCTATGGGCTTTTAAGTCATTTTTATGTGGATTTAAAGACTATATCCACATTTTATGCTTACACATTTGTCCATTACATCCAACCCTTCATTTTCTTTGATCTCCACCCTCCATTCATCACTTTTGGCCTATATAAAGAACCCCTCCTCACTTTGGATGTCTTTCTTGTCTTCCTTCATCCATTTCATCTCCTTTATCTCTCCATTTCCTCTCCATTTTCCTTAGTTCTTCATCTTATAGTTCATAGTTTTTAGCTTTGTGTAGAGAAAGGTGTATAGCTTCTTGGATTTGGTTCTAAAACCGAAGAGTCTATACATCTTTGATCAATAACAACTTTTATTTTCATACATTCAAGCCTTTGTTCTTCATAGTTTTTAAGATTTTTGTGAATTTGTATGGCAATTTGGATTTGAAAAAACTGAAATTTCCATACTTCGAAACATCTCTCACTAGTTTTGCATCAAGGGGAGCCAAATAGAGTTCTTGAGGTTTTGGTTTGGTATCAAAAGTACCAAACCAATAGGTAACCAACCACTTTCTCCACTCTTCCTCTCTTTTACTTGATGGTTACTATGTTTATGGCTTTGACGTGTAATTATGGATTGTGAGTAGAATAAATTTGTGGCTAGGCCTTAGCCTTAGCCAAACTCATGTATAAAACAGTGTGATGCCATGATTTTTTTTTATGAATATGCATGTTTTGAATCCTTTAGCTACTTTACTTTAATGCTTTCTTACATGTGTTTTTGGATTTGTCTCTAGAAGCATGTTGTAGGAATTAATGAAATCGGAAACTTAAGCTTGACAATCTTTTGTAATTGAGAAGCATGTGTAGCTAATAGGATGGTGGTCTAGCTAGCTTATTCTTATAGGAAGAAATAGATTGCTTGGATTCCTTACCTTAAAATTAATGCTTGTTGCCATGATTTTAAGAGTCAAAAGGCCTTAGGCTTTAGGCATCAAGGCCGCTTTATGTTTTAACGAATGTAAATGGGACAAAGGTTGTGTAATCTAGCTTTGCTTTCGCGACATAGTTAGGTTGCATGATTACTTGGTATCTTGGTTTCTCTAGCGAAAACCGAGAGGGAATTTATCAAAGCATGTTGTTATTTGAAAATGGATTACATAATATGTATGAGGGGGGCTAGGGGCAAAGGCTAAACTCCTATTTATCTCATTGATCAAAGTCTCTATTTTATTTTTATTTGCTTACTTTCTTTTTGTGCACTTTTATTTTGTTTGCGTAAAAATTAAAATCAACCAAGCCGTTCACTACCACAATTGCAAATACCATCCTCATGATCTTTAGCTTCCAAAGGGCTAAGGTTGTGAACTTGTAAAAAGGTAGACATCATATGTTTTTTCTAGGTTTCTTTTCACGGTGATCTAGCTAGTTAGGGTAGAGTTACTCAATCCCTTAGGTACAACACTCTCACTTTCCCTTTACTAAAACTTGACCTCCTATACTTGGTAGTGGAGCACATCATTCATAAATTGCATACATTTTCATACTCAAGGATGTCCCCAACAAGTTTTTGGTGTCATTGCCGGGGATTAAGATAAAACTCAAGCCCTATTAGGTTGTTGTGGGACTAGGGAACCTTTTTTTTTTTTTTAGTTTATCTTTATTTTCTTTTTATTTGGTAATTTTTGTGTGGTATTTTAATTTTTGAAATCGCTACAAGTACTTTGGGTAAGTAAATTTGTAAATTATGGTAAGAAAAGACTAAATTGAGCATATTGCAATTAGTAAGATAGTATTGCATATTTGCTATTTGCTTATTACTTGTGCAATTTCACCTTTAGTTATTTAAAATTTCTATAAAGTTCTTTGATTTATTTCTTTTAAATTGGAATTTGATTAAAGCTTGTAGTTTTTAAGTAAATAGGATTTGGATTTCACCTTTGTAACGTCGAGTTTATTCACCCTTCACAACTAGGCTCATCCGATTAGATACGATGTCTAGGTAAGGTTTGAATGAGAGAAATGTATTCAAGTGAGCTTCGGCTCCACCAAAATTTCTTCCTACTCTTACCTGGTCGTATTTCACGAGGAGTTACCGAACAGTTGAGTGTTAGACAACACCCAAATTTGGATTCCTCTTCCCTTTTGCTTTTCTACTTACAAATTCTAATTTGAGTTCTAATTTTCTAGAAATTATTAAAGTTCTAAGTTGAGGCACAATGGACCTTGTTAATGTCCTTAAACTTAAATCCGGATTGGCAGACTCCAAAATGAAGAAAACATAAACCAAGATGAAGCTTGAGAGTTGAGAAGAAGTCAAGAGCTTGGGTTGATGTGTTCAAAGCCAAAGTGTGAGGTACCTTTGGTTCTATATGCATGGAGCTTAATGGATGACAAGAACTTGGCCTTATTTGGTTATCACCTATTTGCATTATGGAACTAAATGGAGGATCTTCAAATAGATTGCGCTTTCTAATATCTCACTTTATCTTTCCTAGCATGAATTGTGTGTTTATATATTTATGTGTTTATATGTTGTGGCTTTGAGAGTTTTGGACAGTTATTTCACCCTTGGTCAATGGATAAGACACAAAATATTTAGGTTTTATTGAAAGGATTATCTAAAGTTCAAGTATGAGATGGCTACCCTTTCTTTCTTGTCATGTAGTTAGTTTAGTTATTTTGAATGCTAGTTGCGGTCCTTAATGATGCATGCTCCCCAAAACATTGATAGGATCTTAATAGTTTCATACCACATTAAGGACTATATGATGTTTTTAGTGTGAGGTGCTTGTTAAGCCAATGTGTTAATTAGTTTGTATTGACTAGCATGTTGTAGTTAGTATGTTTTCTTATTCTTTGCATTTATTTCACCATCATTCATTGCACATTGAGGACAATGTGTGGTTCAAGTTTGTGATGTGAGGCTAAGGAATTCCTTATCCTTTTATTTTCTTGCTCCTTATTGAAAAATTCATACAAATTGAAAATTTTTGAAAAATACAGAAATATTTTGGCTTGTTTGTGTGTGTTCTTAAAATGAAAAAATCTCCGATGATGAGACCGAACTTATGTCCAACTGGATTGATTGATTTTGAGCATGTTTAGCGATTGAAGATCAATGCTTATTTAATAAATGGATTTGGTGTTTTGTGCTCAAACTGATGTAAAGTCATATTGCCTATGTCATTCTAGATACAATCATGTGGGAAAGATGATAACTAAATTTGTTGAAACTATTTATACTTATTATATGTGAGCTTTTGAGCCGAAAGTGCATGCATAGTCAAAATGCACTAGTTCTTTCATTGAGTGATCAATTCATTGTGTATGTAATCTAGAGCTTACTCCAAATATTTTGAAACTTTATATCAAAAGCATGAGTTGTTATTGGGGAAAACCAAGACATTAGGAATCCACCAAAGCCAAATAGCTTTTGTCCTTAAAATAAAAATCCATTAGTTAGCCAGTTTGAGCATAAAAAATGTGTTAGCCTTTTTATTGATGTTACATAAAAAATAGGACAAGTCACGGCTTGGGCAAGTCACGTCTTGGGCATCACGGCTTAGGCAAGTCACGTCTTGCAAGTTGCCGATAACTTGAGCGGCAAGTCACGATTAATATTGTCATTATTCCTGTAATTATCACAACTTATGGCTACAATAATTGTCATACTCAATGTGGCAATTGTTACCGCACTTACTGTTTTAAAAATTGCCGCAATTACTGCTACATTCATTTCCACATTTGTATTTGTCTAAATTGTAGGGCACAAATATTTGACCACTCCCACATATAGTCAGTAAGAAAAGACACCTGCATCTTCCGCTTTACAATCTCTTCATCCGATACAAAGATGTAGTCATGAATTACTTCATATTTTCTCTTCTGAGGAAGAACCAAGCTTGATTTGGTCATGCGAGCATCCCGATCTTCTGGCATGGGAACTCATCCAAGATCATAACAATACTGCTATAGAGAAGAGAAGAACAATGTAGTTTTTTCCAAGAAAACCAATGTCTTGGAGATTGAGAAGAGCAAGAAAGCAAACTGCACTAAAGGCTACATATGCAATACTAAGAATCAGATAGTCGGGCCACTACTTTTTCCGCCATTTTTTATGTTAGAAGTTATTATGAGAAACTCAAGTTAAAATAGAACTCCACACTCACAGTGTTGCAAAACTAATTTTTATATATTTATAATTACCGACTAATTCGTGTTTCGTAATTCAAGGAGAGGTATGTTGTTAATTCAATGGAGGTTTTTTTTTTTGAAAATTAATACTAAATAGAGATTAGTTGGTGGCACCAACCTGCAAACAAATGTTAAAATTGATGTTACATAAAAAATAGGACAAGTCACGGCTTGGGCAAGTCACGGCTTAGGCAAGTCACATCTTGCAAGTTGCCGATAACTTGAGCGGCATGTCACGATTAATATCGTCATTATTCCTGTAATTATCACAACTTATGGCTACAATAATTGTCATACTCAATGTTGAAATTGTTACCGCACTTACTATTTTAAAAATTGCCGCAATTACTGCTACATTCATTTCCACATTTGTATTTGTCTAAATTGTAGGGCACAAATATTTGACCGCTCCCACACATAGTCAGTAGGAAAAGACACCTGCATCTTCCGCTTTACAATCTCTTCATCCGATACAAAGACGTAGTCATGAATTACTTCATATTTTCTCTTCTGAGAAAGAACCAAGCTTGATTTGGTCATGCGAGCATCCCGATCTTCTGGCATGGGAACTCATCCAAGATCATAACAATACTGCTATAGAGAAGAGAAGAACAATGTAGTTTATTCCAAGAAAACCAATGTCTTGGAGATTGAGAAGAACAAGAAAGCAAACTGCACTAAAGGCTACATATGCAATACTGAGAATCAGATAGTCGGGCCCCTACTTTTTCCGCCATTTTTTATGTTAGAAGTTATTATGAGAAACTCAAGTTTAAATAGAACTCCACACTCACAGTGTTGCAAAACTAATTTTTATATATTTATAATTACTGACTAATTCGTGTTTCGTAATTCGAGGAGAGGTATGTTGTTAATTCAATGGAGGTTTTTTTTTTTGAAAATTAATACTAAATAGAGATTAGTTGGTGGCACCAACCTGCAAACAAATGTTAAAATTGATGTTACATAAAAAATAGGACAAGTCACGGCTTGGGCAAGTCACGGCTTGGGCAAGTCACGTCTTGCAAATTGCCGATAACTTGAGCGGCATGTCACGATTAATATCGTCATTATTCCTGTAATTATCACAACTTATGGCTACAATAATTGTCATACTCAATGTTGAAATTGTTACCGCACTTACTATTTTAAAAATTGCCGCAATTACTGCTACATTCATTTCCACATTTGTATTTGTCTAAATTGTAGGGCACAAATATTTGACCGCTCCCACACATAGTCAGTAGGAAAAGACACCTGCATCTTCCGCTTTACAATCTCTTCATCCGATACAAAGACGTAGTCATGAATTACTTCATATTTTCTCTTCTGAGGAAGAACCAAGCTTGATTTGGTCATGCGAGCATCCCGATCTTCTGGCATGGGAACTCATCCAAGATCATAACAATACTGCTATAATGAAGAAAAGAACAATGTAGTTTTTTTCCAAGAGAACCAATACCTTGGAGATTGAGAAGAACAAGAAAGCAAACTGCACTAAATGCTACATAGGCAATACTGAGAATCAGATAGTCGGGCCCCTACTTTTTCCGCCATTTTTTATGTTAGAAGTTATTATGAGAAACTCAAGTTTAAATAGAACTCCACACTCACAGTGTTGCAAAACTAATTTTTATATATTTATAATTACTGACTAATTCGTGTTTCGTAATTCGAGGAGAGGTATGTTGTTAATTCAATGGAGGTTTTTTTTTTTTTACAATTAATACTAAATGGAGATTAGTTGGTGGCATAAACCTGCAAACAAATGTTAAAATTGATGTTACATAAAAAATAGGACAAGTCACGTCTTGGACATCACGGCTTGGGCAAGTCACGTCTTGCAAATTGCCGATAACTTGAGCGACAAGTCACGATTAATATTGTCATTATTCCTGTAATTATCACAACTTATGGCTACAATAATTGTCATACTCAATGTTGCAATTGTTACCGCACTTACTGTTTTAAAAACTGCCGCAATTATTGCTACATTCATTTCCACATTTGTATTTGTCTAAATTGTAGGGCACAAATATTTGACCACTCCCACACATAGTCAGTAGGAAAAGACACCTGCATCTTCCGCTTTACAATCTCTTCATCTGATACAAAGACGTAGTCATGAATTACTTCATATTTTTTCTTCTGAGGAATAACCAAGCTTGATTTGGTCATGCGAGCATCCCGATCTTCTGACATGGGAACTCATCCAAGATCATAACAATACTGCTATAGAGAAGAGAAGAACAATGTAGTTTCTTCCAAGAGAACCAATGTCTTGGAGATTGAGAAGAGCAAGAAAGCAAACTGCACTAAATGCTACATAGGTAATACTGAGAATCAGATAGTCGGGCCCCTACTTTTTCCGCCATTTTTCATTTTAGAAGTTATTTTGAGAAACTCAAGTTTAAATAGAACTCCACACTCACAGTGTTGCAAAACTAATTTTTATATATTTATAATTACCGACTAATTCGTGTGTTGAGATACCATGAGTCTTGTATGACTGTCTTAATTGAGATTTTAGATATGGTAACTTGTGTAGAAATATCTGTGTAATGATCGATGACATCAGTGTGATGAATCTTTGTGATGATTGTCATGTAAAGCTTATGTAGGAATATCTGTGTAATGAATTGATGACATCAGTGTGATGAATCTTTGTGATGATTGTTATCTGTGTGATGATCAGTACGATGATGGCTATCTGTGTGATGACTGGCAAAATCTGTGTGATGATCAGTTGGATGATTGCTATCTGTGTGATGACCAACGAAATCTGTGTGATGATCAGTACGATGATGGTTATCCATGTGATGATCAGTGTAATGACTGCTCTGTAGAGGAGTTGAATTGTTATTAAGTTAACAACGATCGAAAGGACTGCTGGGATGGTCGAAGCTACCTATAAATGTCCGAGTATGGGGTTGTGATGATTTCGATGACTGGAATTATTTGTTTTAATGTAACCTCCTGAACTAAAACTATACACAGGGGTTACCATGAATTATTTCACTTTGTTTTGAATTATGATTGCCTTGTTTTCTTCTTGGATTTATCTGTTGATGGTTTGATTTATCTTAAAGGCCATAGTGGTGACGAATTGTACTCTAGAAGGTGATTCATTGATTTTCACCTTTGATGTCATGTTGATGACAAAGGATTCTAGTGGAGAGGGAATAAGTGTGATTTTGGAATTCACCGTAGTGCGTTAGAATGGTATCAAACATTGCTTGAGAAAGTCTTGTTTGACTGGAATTTCTGTAATTGGATGCTAGGTTGAGAATCTGAGCATGAGGTTTTAGTCACGAATTGACTTATGTAAGCATGATATGGAAGGATATGAAATTGATGGTTGTAGGTGTGAGTTATGTGCGTATCGTTGTTTAGGTTGAGGTGACTTAAGATTGTATTCTGCTTTGTAGTTTTGAGTTTACTCATACAAGCTTTCATAAGCTTACCGGGTTTGTTGTGTGGCAACCCGGTGCACTATTCGATGGTGTAGGGGTTAATCCTGCAGGTCAGGGTAATCGTGGCTGAAGCTGAGGTTGCGTGCTGGCAGCATTACAGTAGGAAGCCAATTTTGTGACTTTACCATTGTTAAGACTTCCGCTTGTAGTAAGCTCTGAGGAACATTTACTTATTATTTTGTTGTGGCAATTTAATTTGTAAACTTACGTAATATATGACTCTGTGGCGCGGGTCTGTATTGACATAGGCTATGTTTGGTATGGCTGGGCTTTTCAGAAAAGCTGGCTTCTGCTTATTTCTGAGAATAAGTGGCTGAAAAGCAAAGATGGTGAGTGTTTGGTAAACTGGCTTTTTATAAGAGCTGTCAGTGACAGAAGCAGTGGCAAAGTGTTTGGTAAATCAAACTGGCTTGTGCTTTTTGTTTGTGGAATGACCAAATTGGACATGAGAAATTATTTTGCCTTAATTGTTTAGTAATACAATGAGTACTTCTTGTTATTATTTTTCATCTTTATTACGTCCTTATTAATTTTTGTTAATGTCTGCAAGTCATACAAGTTTTCCACTATATTCTCCATCAAATGATATGATATTACTGATACCACAATTTTTTCTTCTTCTTGTTTTTGTATTTTTTTTGCTTGAATATCAGTAAAAACTTTGCAATTGACAAACTGAGGCAAACCTTGTTTCAGCAGAACTTACATTACATTAACTCATATATACACATTTTACATCATATGAAGCATAACCAAGTAGTGATATTGATGCAACTTCATCCACAACCATGTAAGGGCGGTAACTTGTGTCACACATGTAAGGGTGGCACTCCTTCTCAAAAGATGAACATATGAGGAGAACTGCATTGTGTGGATGGTCCAAACAAACGTGTATGTAATGCAGTTCCGATAATCACACAACTAAAAACTATCATTTGGCATCCAGGTAATTCCCTGCTGTTCTTCTCTTTCGAGGAAATCATATAAGAGTTTTAACAACAAAATTCGACTTAAACTATAGACAAATCTACATCGAACATTGACAGTTCATTACAGATTGGACCTCAATTGCGATACTCTAACAATTATTCACAGCTCAAACACAAATTGAGAAAATACCCGATAATCCTCAATGAGTTAATAAACAAACAAACACCCTTATCACCCAAAACCATGAACAATGAAGCAGCTGGGGATTATTGTTTTGAGCAATAGACAGAGAGAGAGAGAGAGAGCTGAGGAAGAAAGCACGTTTTGCCACTTTTCTCAAACTGCTTCAAGTCCCAAGTCCCATTGACCCATCTGGCGCGCGTCCTCAAACAAATTCACCACCTTCACCTCCTCAGCTGTCCTAGCTGACCCATTAGAGCTCTCGTTGTTCACCCATGAAGTCTGAAAAAAAATTTCAACCAAATCGTACGTTTTGTTGCCCAGAAATCAAACCCAAGTTTGAAAATCACACACATAATCTTGAAATAGAAATAAATACTAGAACCCAAACAGGTTTTTGAAATTTTATTCAACCAAGCTGAAAGAAAAATTGATTTCGGAGATCGAAAATCAAGAAACACAAACTAGCTTTTCCTTACCAGAATGCGTTCTGTAGGAAAGAGAGGATGAAGAAAAGCTGGCTTCCCGATCTGAAATTGGGGGAGGATGTGGGTTCAGGTCATGATGTGATGGTGTTTGGCTCGGTTGCTCTGTGCTTGGGGTTTTCGTGATCAGAGGCTGAGGCGGCGTCTTTGATGAGAGGGAAGCTTCGTCTGTGATGAGAGCCCGGCGGCGTCAGAGGGAGAGTGGAGATGGGATAGAGATGAAAATGTTGTGCGGCCTCTGATTGCATCTCGAAGGCTTGATGGCAATCTGTAATTGCCTAAACCAATGGAGGATAGAATCCGTCATTTTGAAACATTCATTTAGCTACAGTACCCTCCGCTACAGTAGCCTGCTGGCTTCTGGCTTCTGAAAGCTGGCCTCAGGCAGCTTCTGCTTTTTTAGAGAAGCTACAGTGGCTTTTCGAAGAAGCTGAGCATAAGTCAGCTAACCAAACACATAGTCCTCTTGTGCTTATAAGCAGGGGAGCTAAAAAGCCCCCCCAAACATAGCTATAGTGGGTTCAGGGCATCAGTATGTACTTGGTTTAAAAGGGAAAAAGTTTTCCAGGTATTTTGTATTGATGGCCGAACCATCACGCATGTATAATTATGGGATTATATATTGATTTTTATTTGTGTTAAATATCAGGGGCGTGACACTCGCCGCCTCGTCTGAAACTGAATCAACCAACCTCTCTCCCTAATCTCTTACTCAAAGAACTCAAACTAGAATTCCCTCTGCTGCTGCACCACCAAAACCACCTTCTCACCACCACCACTTGTTGCTGCACCACCTCCTACTCCATTTGTCACTACACCCAATCCGACCACCCTTACCCTCCACCACAACCATTCCCAGACCCACTTCTCCAAGCTACTGCCTCTCAACTCCTCATTTCTAATCCCCGAGATCCCTACCTTCACCACCACCAAAACTACCACAACCACCACCGAGCTTAACCAACAATCTCATTGCGATTATATATCAACAAATTCCAAGAACTACACCTGCATAATCAATCAAACCAACATATCCAACATATGGGTATTTCCAAGTTCATCAAAAACCAAATTCCACCTCAAATTAACCCCAATTCTTTCTTTGAAACCCAAAATTACCAGAAAACAATCAATCCGAAGCACTGAGATTGGGTTACCTATCCCAATCCTCAGCCTGTTTCAGCAAAATAGCAACCGCATCGCCGTCATCACCGTCAGACTCATACCCGCCATCACTGTCGGCCTTGTACCCGTCATCACCGTCGGATTCCGTAGTCTGGTTCATCTTCCATTTGGATCTAACTGGACCGAGGTCGTGGTCGTTGAAGCTCTGCCTCTGTGGCCAAACTCTGATCACGAGATCTACACCAGAGTCCGATTCTTTGAGAAGCCCAACAATGTGGTGTAGAGGTGGCGCACTTGCTCGGGAATGAGAACCAAAACATGAGGCAAAGATTGGGTTCTCCTCGTTTTTGGTCTCACAGAGTGGCTTTGTTTGTCTTCTTTAGCTTTGATGTTGGATTTGATGAGAGGAAGAAGAAGAGCTAGGATGATGAGGCCCGTGTTTGGGTAAAGGAACAAGAGGAAGAAGAGATTGCAACAAGAACAAAAAAGAAAAGAATTAAAAAAATTAGAAGGGGAGGCTAGGGTTATTTTCGACATTTTAACATCCACCATGCTTACGTGACGCTGAGTTGGCGTCTACTGATCTGCCACGTCAGCTAGTTAACGATGCATTTAGACGACGAGGACCTGTTAGACACAAAATTGTAACCTCAGGGACATTTAAGATTAAATTAGAAAAGCAGGGATTGAAACAAGGACGAAGGCATACTTCAGGGACTAAACAATATTTAGCTCTAAAATAAAATAAAACCACTGTCTCAAACACTGAAATCTTTGTTGAAGAATGAAACCTCCATAGATAAACATGAAATAAGAATAAAAGAAGATTTCAAACATGACATAAGAGGAATGGTACGAAGGTTAAAAAATGTAGGAGAAGCATACTAGGTGCTCTACAAGATCATATTAGAGACAAATCAATAGTCTTGTAGGCTAGGTCGCCAACAAGAATCCTAGTGGCTGCCTAGAGAGGGGATAGAGAGCATTCTAAGGTTGAGAATTTAGGAAAATTATTTTATACACCTATATTGCATATATGCATCACCTGTCAATCATCACCAAAAGAGTGAAATCGGTGGCTTTGGCTTCATCTCTACATCATCTATAACTTTCATAACTAGAGCCCAGTCCCAACATGAACAAGAAATGAGGAATTTACCTCAAAAGGTTTTCAGTCAAAACTTTCCAATTATGTTTTCTCCCTCCACAATCTGATTTGATGTGCATGGTTGGTGGCGTTAGAACCACAAGGAAGAGAGGAACGCAACCTAAGTGGTGACGGAGATCTAGGTAGTTGGAGGAGGAAGAGCCGGCTTGCAACCCGTTTCAGTTATCTCCTCTTCGATACACCGCTGTGGGAGGTTATGGAGGGTGGTGGAGTTTAGGCAACGACTAAACGTGACCATACGGTTTTTTGGGACCGTTCTATGACCGGATGTGGCGCAGAGACGAAGGAAAAACCGAGTCACTGTGAGTGCTTACACACTATAGGCGCATGAAATAGGTTTCCATTAATTAAAACATATTTAGAACTTGATATAGAAAAAAAAAAAAAAAAGTTGAAGAAGCATGGACTAGTTTTTATTTTTTTTATTTAATATTTAAGACATTGAGATCAATATATTATAAAAGTAGACCAAAAGCTAAACTCCTATTGGTAGACCAAAAGCTGAAGTGCTGAACTCCTATTGGCTAAACAACATCACCATCTTTTAAAAAAAAAAAAAAAAAAAAACATCATCATTAAATTGTTGCATTGACTTGAAATCCGAAGCGGCCAAAAATGGGGGGGATTATAAGCAAGAAAAAGCTCAATTACTCCTACTTTCGTATTAAGCTCTTCGTTTCCAGAATAACTGATTTTATTCGTGTTCATCACGCGCCCCCTCTCTCTTAACAAACCCATTTCCGCTCCAACCTCTCAGTCTGCTTCGCTCGCACTCACAGGTTCTCTCTCTCTCTCTCAACGCGACGATTTGGTAGCGGAGAAACCCTAGGAATAGATAAGAAGAAGATGAAAATTAGGGCTATTAGATTCACTATCTGCTCCTCTTAAGATAAGTTGATCGCAATCTCCTTCTTTACAGGTCCTCGCAAGATCCTCATCATCTAATCGAGTTTTGTGTTCTTCAGATTTCTCTAAGGTACTGTTGCCGCATGCGTCAAGTTCTTTAACGAATCCCTAATTTTCTTCGTTTTGATTCGTTTATTTGATCTGTGAATTCTTTTCTCATTTTCTGTGTTTATTGTTTGCAGTGAGTCGTCGGCAAAAATGGTTTCCTTCGAGATGAATGATCGGAAAAGTAAGACGAGTTTTATTACTAATCTTTGCTATTCTCATAGTTTCCCAATAGATTTGGATTCTTTAATTACTTTCTTGATTTAAGCTATATGCATCTTATTTATGTGAACTTGTTATAGGTAATATTGTTTATTGATTCAGTAAATCTGGCACTATAGTTGAGTCTAGTGTGACTGAAGTTGCTCTGCTTAGAATTTGGTTGTGGTTACTAGTATCGTAATTCATTAAAATCTGGCACTATAGTTGAGTGTAGTGTGACCGAAGCTGCTGTGCTTAGGAATTTGGTTCTGGTGACCGGTATTTATGCCTTTTTTCTGAGTTTGTGTGAATTGATGTGCGGTGGATTGCAACACGTGCGGTGAATTATTTCTAATACAAAAGAAGCTATTATAGGAACTTATTTTTCCAGTATGTTTTATACTGCATTGCTTGTCCTGCCTCTTCTTACTGGGGGTCAAATTTCATTGAGAAAGGTTGGATTGATTGCCAGTTGAGCTGTATTTGATGTATTTGAACTTTTGGTGTCACCTCTAATTCATGCAATTTTGAAATGAGACAGAGATCGGACTGGGATTGACAGGATTTGGCGTATTTTTCTCATTCCTGGGAATGGTTTTTTTCTTTGACAAGGGATTACTTGCAATGGGAAATGTGAGTGTATTTTACATCTACTCTTCTTGCTAAGTTATCTGCTTCCTGTGCATTTATGTTTTGTTTTATTTATTATTGGATACGATATGTGTTTTAACACTTCTTATTTTTTAATCAGATCCTCTTCTTCTCAGGGGTGACTTTAACAATTGGATTTAAGTCCACGCTGCAATTCTTCATGAAACGTCAAAATTTTAAGGTTTTTGATGTTCAACTTTTCACTGGATCTGTGTCCTTGTATTTCAACTTTCTTTTTTCACCTTTGCCTTTTCTTCTACTATACAGGGGTCAATTTCTTTTGGTGTTGGGTTCTTCTTTGTGCTCATAGGGTGGCCAATTGTGGGCATGATTTTGGAGGCATATGGTTTCGTTGTACTCTTCAGGTCTATATTGTTACTTTGACCCTTTTCATAGTGTTAATACTCCGGTTTAGATGTAAGTTGCTGATGGAAAGTATGTTGTGCAGTGGCTTCTGGCCAACATTGGCAGTTTTTCTGCAGAAGATTCCAATTCTGGGATGGGTGGTCCAACAGCCATATATTAGATCGGTATGTTCAGTTTGTTGATGTTTAGCTGTCAATTTAATCTTGTGCCTGCTTGACGTGTGCATTAGTGAGTGCCTTAGTGATTTACATCTACACTTGTCATATGAGTTGGTCTGGCCATTTTAATATACATAGAGACTTGAGTTTAAACAAAAAAGACAAAATGTTATAATCAGGAAAATGTTTTGAGTTGACAGGTAATGCAAACTTGAGACTTACTAAACTGGATACTATTGTAAAACAATTATATGACCATGATTATCTGCCTTCCCTTCCCTTCCCTTGCTACTGCTGCTGATTACATGGCGCGTGCACACACACAATGCCAACACAGATGTGTGTCTGTGAAGTTATGACTTATTTTTTTCCCTAATGGGATCTCCCTTGTAAAATCTGATGCCAGTTTTTATTTATTTTATTTCATGCTACTCTTCTTTTGTTAATGTAAGTTGTCCATAATCTTAATATGCTTTGGTGTTTGACTAGATGTTTGTTAAATTGAAGTTTCTGAGGAGCAAATCTGACAGTCTTTGGACCTTTTCTTATTTTTAACCCAAAAAAAGGGACTAGTTAGAGTATTAATTTTGGCTTCTAAAGTATTTGAATATGATGTATCTCTGAAATGGGTTTAGCTTTAGTTAGGTAATGGTCAGATTGGTGCTTCCATCCAATCAATTAGTGTTTGTTTGCTCTTATCAAACAAAAAAGTCAAAAACTAAAAGCAAAAACTAGTGGTTATTTGTATGGCCAATGATTTTGTTGTTACCTTGTTGTGGGCGTATCTTACAATTTGTTTCAAAACTCTTAGTTGCCTTGGTTGGGTTAGAACCCTATGTATATATCGTTAGGAGACATAATTTTTCAAGAAATTGTCAGTTTTGTCCAACTATCATGGAAGGAGGTGCCTAGAACCTTCATTTTGCCTGAAATGCTTTAACTTCCCTGATGTCTGGAGTCTCTACCATTGATGTCGCATTGCATTTTTAGTTTATGGTCCATGTCAAGGTGACTCAACATTTAAAAATATCTTAAAGAATGGACGACACACCTCTTTTATAAGTCAATGTCAAATAGACGTCTGGAAGACATCTTATTTGAAATTCTGAGATTTATTGTCAAGGGTTTTTACTTTTCACATTTTTGAAATGAAGAGTACTTGGTTACATACAAGAACCACGCCTTAATTAGTTTGGTAGCATTCACATTGCAGTATTTTTGTGAATCATGATGACAACTGCTCCAGGATAACTGGCTTGTGTTCATGTAGTTCTTGCATGATTGAGTAGAATGCAGGGTGTATCTCCTCTTTTTCTCCTTAAGCTTGTGTCATTCTGATGTAATCTCTTTTTCCATTTCATATGTGCAGTTCTTTGACCGATACCGTGGTCGACGGGTGCCTGTGTAGCCAGGAAACAGAGTGCCAAATCTGATGCAGGCGAACCTGTAATTTCTTGTAATATACGTTAGATGGATAAACATAATTCTTTTAAATTCAGCCCACAAATTGACTGTAGGAAATTACTGAGCTTTATCTTTTACAAAAAAGAAGTTAAAAAAGAAAAAAGAGGGATGAGCTTTATCTGTAGCTGTCTGTGTTAGTCTGATTCTTTTGTTCTTATTGCTAAATGCAAACTTCTGTTTCTTTTGAATACAGTGTTCAAATTGTCAAGTGTTCAGAGTAAATGAGAGTAATCAATAATCTTCAATGACATGTAGTTAGTTTTGGATACCTCTGGATTCAAAGAGGCAATGACAATTGTATTATGCTGAGTCAAATCACAAGCCGACACCAATGCAGCTCGTATGTTAAACTGCCTACTGTGTCTGCTTGGAAGAAAAGTAGAAGGTATCAAAGAGGTACTAAGGGCGTGCAAATCAAGCCTGCCTCAAACCAGACTGATGCAATCCTTCGTCGTTTGAGCAATATGCAAGTAAAACGGGTTCACAGATTCGGTTGAAGGAAGTGTTGGCGTTATTTCATACCCGATTCACACATTAGGTCGCATAATTCCATGTCCAAAGACGAGTGGCTTCATGTTAGCCAAGTCAAGGTTGAAATGTATTTCATATAAAAGTTGTCTTGTAATATCCTCATAGTTAAAAGTGAATCAGATAAATCCAATCCAGTTCAATTTCATAACAATAAATAAATGACCTGCAAATCGTTACTAAAAGATCAGCTCCTTACTTCAAAAACAAGTATATATAATATAAAGTATACAAGGAATGTGGCTTAAGCCTTTCTTAAAACACTGCTGACTAAAGAAATGGCTCACTTCATTACATACAGAACATCCAGAACTAATGCATTCCCTTCAGTTCTCATTCGTGAGTTGGAGGTGCGTCTTTCTTTCTGCAAGTTGCCTCGCCTTGGTGCATACAGAACATCTAGAGCTAATGCACTCCCTTGAGTTCCGAGTCGTAAGTTAAAGATGCGTCTTGCATATCATTTCAAATTCTTCAGCCTGGCGCTTGATCTTGTGGGTACAGATTTCGTGCTGGTCTGGTTTCTTCTGGAACACATTCCCTTCTTAGATTTCTGGCTGCCTTTTAAACATGTGTCTGTAGTCTTGTTTTTGTCATCATCAATCCGAACCTTCTTAGCCATGGTGGGTGTTTCATTTCGTCCAGATTTCACATTTTCAATTGGATGACTATCTTCCATGTTTGAGTTGATTTGCGGAGTGGTATCCCCAAGAACATTGTCCCCGGATGTTCTCAGTATATCACCGAATATGGTCTTCAATTGTTCAGAATCTCCAATACAAGACATTATAAAATCACGTGTAACTGTCGCTGGGACATCAGCTATAGAAAATGGTAACGGATTACTTTCACTGTCTTCTAAAAACATGTTGAACTTCTGAGACGATGAATTTCTGGCTGAGGCACTTTTGTCAGTAGAACCTTGAACCAATAAACCAGCTGCATGCTCCTCCCAGTCATATGGAAATCCAAGCAGATAGCGATTGTATACCTGTCAGATTAGCTGCCACAATCTTAACTTCATTTGGAAGTAGCTGTACAGCCATGACCTTATTTGAAACTAGTCAATACAGACACACACACACACGCACAGACCAATATACGTAAGTTTGAAATAAATCAATATTTATAGATGCAGTGAATTTGATTAAGACTGCATCAATTCACTTCATTCATACAGAGTGATGATTTTCGTTTTCATGTTTTCCATAAAGGAGGCATTGCAATTAGAACCTACTGATCCTAAGTCAATACACATAAGTTTGAAATAAATCAATATTTATAGATGCAGTGAATTTGATTAAGACTGTATCAATATCACTTCATTCATACAGAGTGATGATTTTTGTTTTCATGTTTTCCGTAAAGGAGGCATTGCAATTAGAACATACCGATCCTAAGTCAAAATGTATCTACTCTTGATATAGCATTTAATATCTTTTATTCCTTTACATTTAGGGTTCTGGGTTACTTGTCCTTCGTAAAGAGGTGAGAGAAGCATAAGTGAGGTATGACATACCTCAGGCGGAAAACCATTTTGACTTGTGCGGGAGATATTTAAAAAACCACAGAGTGTAACAATGATGCCATCTGTTGTCTCAAGAATTGTGGCAGTATGTCTCTTTGAAATTGCTGCCGAGCTAAAAGTTCTTATTGCAGGTCTCCTGTCACATAAAAAACAGGAAAGCTACAAACATGAAGAATTATCATCAACACATTTATCTAAAACAGAAATTATACAGATCTAATCAGTCAATAGTCATGCACAAGCCCAGTGCCAGAACTTTATAAAGGGTGGTAAAACTATCATAGGTGGATCAAGTAATAAACTGGTAGAAGAAACACAAACAGCCACAGCTTGCTGATATAGCTCTTTAATTACAGCTGGATATACAAGACACTTGTTAGCTACACTTTTATGATTCAAACTAGCTAGTTTTGAAATCAGAAATCAGAATGCTAGTTTCTTTCTCAAGTTAACGATCTCTCACGGCCCTCTTTCACAATAGGAACAGGAAAGAGGAACGATAAACTGGTTACGAAAAAAACACACAACAAAACAAAATTTAAGAGAAATGTTGTTTCGTAATAATGAATAGACCAAGAAACACAAACCCAAAAAATGCTAATTAAATAAAACCTGTAGTCAATTTTCAAAATATTCAACGCATCCTGGAAACAACTTGTCCATTTTTCTTTCAAATCTTTTGCTTTGATCAACAGGCTGAAGCAAAAGATTAATATAAAACCTGTAGAGGGTCCTATTTATTTAGTTACTTTGACTGAAATCCACTCTAAAAATCAGTAAACCTTCCTGGGTTTTGTTCTAAATTGCTGAAAATGCAGTAGATATTAAAGGTCAAAGGAATTACTGTGTTTTAGCCAAGCCTTCAACAGCCAAGCCCTTTCCTTGAGCCTTGACCAGCCACCAATCATCCAATAATACCTACAAAACAAAACAGACCCAATAAAAGTAAAAGCAATTGGGTAAAAATTCTGAAAAGAGAATCAGGGTTTAGGGGATTACCGATTTGACGGAGGCAGAGATGGTTTTGGGGGTAGAAAATGGGGTTTTGAGGATTCGGGTATTTGAATAAGGTTGGGGCGGCGTTGCAGAGGCCGACGTTCTTCTGGTGGACACCATCTATCTCCTAATGGCGGGAATTGTCACTGACTCAATCGCGCTCTTTTAACTTTTTGAGGACGGTTCAAACTTCAAAGTTGCAGAGTAATATGACATTGTCAAAAGATCCAAGAGAACATTTTCCAAATAATTTCCAATATCATTCGACTATCATATACCCCTACTTTATGCCACGTGTTTGCATGACATGTGCTTCATTTTAACAGACTACACTGATTGTGGTGGAAGAGTTCATACACTCATCATTTTATTTTGGGAAAAATTCACCAACGGTGTCTGGACACTTAGGAGACTTTCAGAATGATACGTGAACTTACAAAGTTATCAATGTGATACCTGGACTCATTTTTTCGTATCAATGTGATACCTACGACCAATTTCCGTCACGGAGCCGTTAAATTTTGCACGTGCAATGCACGTGAGTCACGGAAATTGGTTGTAGGTACGACGTTGATACGAAAAAATGAGTCCAGGTATCACATTAATAACTTTGTAAGTTCATGTATCATTATGAAAGTCCTCTAAGTGTCCAGACACCGTTGGTGAATTTTTCCCAATTTTGCACGTGCGATGCACGTGAGTCACTTAATGAAGACAAAATGACCGATTAAATTCTTTCTTATCTTTATTCTTCTCTCTTTCTTTCTTTCTTTCTTCTTCTTCTTTTCTTGTTTCTTCTTCCCCTGATTTGAATCATCAAGATTCAAATCATCTTGCTCGTCCGATTCCCACCGCCGATCGTCGATCAAACACCGCCGCTGCGTCTCAATCCACCTTCATGCACCACATATGTTTCTGGTTCCCCCAACTTCAAATCCTATAGCAAATTGAAATTGTGCACTGAGGCTTCACCGCTCACTCTGAGTTCATCCCCGCCGCCGCCGCCAATGACTTGACCACCACCACTCTCGTTCTCTCCTCCGACCCCCTTTTATACACCATTGATCAGAAACTCAGACCCCGCCAGCCCCCTACTCTCAAATCACAGCTCCAATCCCACCCCTTCAATCGACGACCTTGCTAGGCCGGTCGTATCCAAGCTGGTCCTGCATGTTGTAGAATTGAATGGCGGTGTGGACGACGAGCCAGATGCTGCGGTCCCTGGGGCCTTTGGTGGTGCAAACCTTGTTGTGGCGGTCCTTCCGGCCGGTGGCCCTTAGAATGTGGCCTTGAGCCTCTACGATTTCGCTAGCAGTGGAGGAAGAAGAAGTCCTTATCCCCAAACCCAATCGAGAAGCAGCGGAGGACGACGTTGTTGTTCAGTGGTGGAGGTTGTTGTGGCTCTCCCCCATTTTTCTTCCTGCATATTCGATGGTGGGTTCTCCGAAAGCGGTGGTGTTGGCAAGGAGAGAAGGAGAGAATAAAGAAACCAAAAAAGAAGAAGAATAAAGAAACCAAAAAAGAAGAAGAAGAAAGAAAGAAAGAAGAAGAATAAAGAAAGAAAGAAAAAAGGTAAAAAAAAAACTTTTGAGGGTAAAGCGGTCTTTTTGTCTTCATTAAGTGACTCACGTGCATCGCACGTGCAAAATTTAACGGCTTCGTGACAAAAATTGGTCCTAGGTACGACGTTGATACGAAAAAATGAGTCCAGGTATCACATTGATAACTTTGTAAGTTCAGGTATCATTCTGAAAGTCCCCTAAGTGTCCAGACACCATTGATGAATTTTTCCCTGCAAAATTTAACGGCTCCGTGACGGAAATTGGTCGTAGGTACGACGTTGATACGAAAAAATGAGTCCAGGTATCACATTGATAACTTTGTAAGTTCAGGTATCATTCTGAAAGTCCCCTAAGTGTCCAGACACCGTTGGTGAATTTTTCCCTTTTATTTTTTATTTTCATCAAAAGAAAATTCATTTAAATAAGCTGTTATTACACCACAATCACAGCACCTGACAAGGGATTACAACCAATGACAAACAACTCTAAACTCACACCACACATCCTCACTCTAAAGTCTAAAGAGAAGAGACTGACATGTCAATATATCCAACGACGAAGGCCGAATTGGACAACTGATCGATCTAAATTGACCAAAATAGGTAGCAATAACTAGGATAGGATCTGACCACAATAGATAACTATTGGGTGGGCCATCCCAGGATCTCCTGGAATCCTCAACACAGGTTGATAATGAAACGCACGACTTTAAGTTGGCAGAAGACTGAAATCTATTAATAACAAACCAGCTACCCAAATCCAACCACTCATCGGAATCTATGATAACAATCCTAACTTGAAAGAGTAAAGACTTATTTGAGATATGATCACAGAGCCAAATTTAACTTGATTATTTATTTATTTATTTATTTTATTTTATTTATTATTATTTTTTTTTTTAGGATTAAATGGGGCATTAAAGCCTAGAAAAAGGAAAGAAAATCTACCCTCACTCGACCAAAGCTGTTACAATAGTCCTAGGCCTCACCAGGCCATCCATAATTCCATATCATGCATCCATCAAAACTTGATTTACAAAGGGGGGATTTGTGTCCAGTCCGCACACTCCTAAATCATTGTCCAAACTATGCTTAACTAAGATGTCTGCCACCATATTTCTGAATTAAAGTGAGACCAAAATACCAACTGACTGTGGTTTTAGGGAGATTTCCCCTGAACAGGAGGCAGAGATAGCCAGACAGAGAGCTAGCAATTTCCTCTATCTCAATAAGCGCCTCAGGCTCACTAATTTGGAAACATAAAAGGCAATCTTCAGTAATGCTGAACCAAGTGTTATGGCTTCACAAGCAAGCTACTTCTTTCCCGTGCCTTTAACATTCTATAAGATAGTTTGAGATGCGTGCATTAGAGAGCTCCTCCTCATTCTTTAAAATTCAATAAAATTGTCTTGTACAAACTGCTAAAGACCATGTTTCCTTGTTGTTTCAGTTTCTTGCAGTGGGTGTGTGTGATTTTAGATTCGTAACTGTAGAGTATTATCAAATCGTTTATACAACTCCCAGAAATCCAGAAGTTATGATTTCTTTCCCTATCTTTTTTCCCTATTCTTCTTCTCAGCTGGCCATGAGCAAGATGGCAGAGGACAACAAATCTCGTTTATATACTATAATTGGTTCTGAAACTCTAGGTTCATATCGATCTAGTGCCATTAACTCATTGCTCCTTATCCGGCCAATTCAACACAAGCAATCTAGCTAGATAATTATGACCAATATAGCCATAGTGCTTCTTTTGGAATATAATTTTTTTTTCATGCATATATGCATGCATTTATTCCATTAACATAATAAAAGTTCTTTCACTACCAATTGAAAAAACAAAAAAAAAAAAGAATCTGATCTTTTATTAGCATCTCTACCGCAAACATCCTTCCTCGATGGATCCACTTATTTCTTCCTTCATTCGCATCATTTATTTCCAGCACGTACGTACGCACGCAGTTTCCTCACTGCAAGGCAAATGAATTCATCACGAGAGTGAGGTCTCAGATTCAAACGTACTGTTCGTTTAGCTTGCTACTTGATTGAACTTTGCTATCTATATATCATTCTAGCTAATTACGAAATAACCGGATCCATAAACGTGTATCGGCTAACATACCTTGGAAGGAAAACCAGGAGCGGAGGACATTGATGAAGGGTCACCCAGAATCTCTACCTCATTCTCGTTCTCGCCCTCGTGGTCATGGAGAGTACAGAGAACAATAGGAGCCAAGAAATTGTGAAGAAGTTGATCGTTCCTAATAGCCTTGGCAATGTCACACTTCTGCAATGTTCGCCTCTTGCTTACTTCTGCCTGAAGCCATGCCCGAAGTGTAAGCTCCATTATGAATAGCTCACATGCTTTCGAGAACAAGATCGGAGTCTCTGAACTGATCATCTGCTTCCCCATATCATCAACCGTATCATACAATTATTTTTATAATTAACAAACATCCAACCTATATATGATATATGTGGTCAATTTTGAATTACTAAGTTATTACTTTAATTACCTTGACCACTCCATTTGATTTCATAATCCTTTTCACCCGCGCAAGAGGTAGTTGATGGCAACTCCTAGACACTGTTTTTACATGCATAATTAACCAATCATGTTCCCAAAAAATAAAAATAAAAATAAAACACTTTGGGAAATTCTACGGTATCTGTATGTATGTGATACACTCATTTACATATCTGACAACAATTTTGTTGTCATTGTGGTAAATAGAGTTATTTTTCGGGTAATTTTAGTTCTATTACAGATAATTACTCCACCTACGATATTTTTACAAGTTTATGAACAAATTGTTGTCGATGTAGTAACTTGGTTCAATTATATGTAAATGTGTAAAACAAATGTGATAACTTTGTTGTTAATGTTGTAAATTTAGTTAAACTAAATTGTAATTTTGGTTCAATTAGATGTAAATGAGTGTATGATAAACATCCAAATACTCTAGACAACCCCAAAAACTTTTGGTTGTTTCTTCTAATACTCTTTCTCTTTTCTTCTTTTCTATTCTTTTTGAAAAGCCTGATGGAAATCGAAATTCTACTAACAAAAATTAAAAGCAGATCGAACAAATTCAACCTAACAACAGTAATTTGTTTGCAGATTTTTCAACCAAAAATGGTAAAATATATAATTTAAATTAATAGGAATCTCTTTAGATGATGATAATAATAAAATAAATAAATATATAAAACTCAATACCATTTGATCTAATTGCACAGTAGATATGGGAGGCTGTGAGTGCTACTCACCGCCATGACTATTAATTTGTTGTGTATTTTCAGTTGTTCATTTGATAAAAAGAATGAAAAATAAACAATATTTGAAAGAAATTAAACCTGAAGTATTGTGAATCTCGAGCAATTGCTTATTCCAAAACAGCTGCACATTATTCATCTGCAGTTGGACAAAATTGTTTCGTCTAGCCGCTTCAGCCTCCTATTTGATTAGATCAATGATAACCAATATCAATAAAAGAATTTAAAACAAATGAAAAATTAGGAAGCTAATTCAATTATACCAATATGGTGTCTACTCTCTACTTGCATGTATAATTAGGAAGCTAATTCAATTATACCAAATATACCTAGAACTGATACAGAAGAGAAAAAAACATAGAGAAGGGAAAGTGAAAGATATTAATTAAGAAGCTAATTCACCTCTTGGGAGGAAGGCATAGGCTTGAAGTCGTGCAAAACTTGTGGAGTAGGTGGGTAAGAATTGTTTGAGAGATTCATATCATCACCCAACAAGATAGTTCCTAACACCCACAAACCTTATTTTTCATGTGAGGCTGGGGAGTCTTTTTAAGCAGAGACATATCTGTCAACTTAATTATAGAGAAAAAGTTAATTAATGTAACATAACTTTTTTGTACTTTTATTTAATTGCTTTCTTAAATTTGTCTTTAAGTACGAAATCTATAACAAACTACATATAACTCCTTGACAAAGAATGATTTCACAAATACATCCTTATAAGTTGGTTCTAAGCTTATAAGGACAAATATTTACATTTAAGGACAAGTTATTCTCTGACTGACATGTGTCATAAGCTGATTTACCAAATTAACCTTAAGACAACTAAATTAACTTAATAATTCAAATATAATAACACCTTCTTTTAGATTGATGAGAGAGAAACCCAGTTTCTCTTCGTTTGTTAGAACGAAGAGAGAGAAACAGGGGATTTTCTTCCATTGAAGCTTGATTTTGCTTCTCCGGCCGATTGAAGAAGATTGAGCTTCCAGGAAAATTTGATGCTTCCTTCATCTATTATTCTTTAGTTTCCTCTCGAATTTTTCAGCTTCTTCCTCTAGTACTCTTAGTTTCAAAAATTTGTGAATTTGTTTTGTTTTTACTTCGATTCAATTAATTTAATTTTGTTGATGTTTCTATTGAAGGATTTGTATGTTGATCCTCTTAATTTTACTTCAATTCTTCTTCTGCTATGCTTGATGTTATCTTTTTGAATTGGCTTATTGATTTTTGTTGAAGAGCTGTAGGGTTTTGTGCTGTTCTAATTTTTTTATCGAAGTTCTAATAGTGTTCTAAATCTATTTTCAAGTTCCTTCAAAACTCTCTGTTTTGTGATGATTGAGTTTTGTATATATAGACTTTGATTTCCAGTAATGCAGTAGCAGGTTTTCTAGTTTTGTTGGTTTAATGTTTCAGTTAGTACTGTAGTAGCAGCTTTATACTCCTTCTCGTTTAGTGATTTATGTGTTTTTTAGTAGTATTTTTACTTTGATGTAACTAAAGTTTGAATTCCAATAACGTAGTAGCAGTAGAGCTTGATTTCTAGTAATGCAGTAGCAATGTATCTAGAGCTGTATTAACAGTGTATGAATGCTTTGTGTAGGATGTCAAATTCAAAGTTTGGAAGATTTACATATAGGGCAAAGACTATTCTTTTTTCATTATAATCAAGCACCAAGTTTGAAGATTTGCGTGCCAAACTTCGGATTGTAGCCTTCGAAGACTAGAAAGCCCCCAAGAAGGCCAAGGACAAGAAGAATCAGATCGTTTGGTGAAGAGTCTAGGCCAATCAAGTGCTCACTTTGTGATAAATTAGGACACCACAATTGCAGGTCTTGCAATGTGACTATTTGATTCTGATCTTTATTGTTACCAAAACTTATCATTTTCTAAAAAAATTTATAGGTTGATTTTTGGCAGTGTAGCGCCACGGTGCCTATTTTAGGTTCATTTTGTTTCGCACATTGTGTTGTTATATCAAACAAAAGAAATTCAAAATTAACATAAAAAGATTTCCAGTAATGCAGTAGCAGGTTTTGTACTTTTGTTTGATCAATGTCTTAGCTAGTGTAGTAGTAGCCATATAATCCTTCTGATTTTAGTCAATTATGTGTTTCAGTTGTACATTTTGCTTTCAAGTTTAGTTTTAATAGTGCAGTTTTTTAGTTGTTTTGGTTTGGTACTTTGATGTGGTATAGTAGCAGGGTTGTATGTTTTCTCTTTTTAGTGGAGTAGCAGGGCTTTGGCGGTATAGTGGCACGCTGCCCTTTTTATGTTCAATCTTTTCGTTTTGTTACTTTTAATGTTGCAAAGAAAACATTATTCCTTCTTTTAGCAATCAAACCCAATTTTCATTCCGATAACAAATTCCAAATACAAATCATTTTAGATAGCAGTAGCTAGCATTCTCCTACTTAGAATTAGAAAAGTTAAGTGTCAAAGTGATATATATAAATTGCTACAATTTTAACTAAATGGTCAATTAGTTAGAAAGTTGAGTGTAACCAAGAATCAAACTGGTCAAAAAAGATAAAGAAACAAATAATCAAACTCATCATAGTCTATCCACTTACATTCCAATAAGTACAAAAGATGTAAGTCGATGAACAATATGTCAATATCTAGGATCACCAAAGCAAATCTAAAAAACTGAGTAGTAAACTGTTACAATTTTATATAGCAGTAGCATTATCCTACTTAGAATTAGAAAGTTGAGTGTTAAAGTAACCGTTAACACCAAATCTCATAAGATTGGTTTACCAAAAATATTCTATCTAACACGGTTGTAAAACATTTTCAATCGCCATTCTTCCTTTGTTTCTTCAAGGGTTTTTGCACCTCAAAAACTTCCATTTGCTTCTCTTTCCAATTAGTTCATTGTTTGATCCTCTTTATTGCAGAGAAAAGTTTTGCATCCTATTTGTCACTGCATCATATAACTAAACCTTTGCACCTGCACACAGTAGCACATAAGTAGTTCACCTTCAGTCTAACAATGATAGTACAAAAAACCACTGCTAGTAGAAAAACCAAACTATTCACCTAAAAATCAATGATAGTACATATTCACCTAAAAATTCAATCTGAATAGTAGCAGATCATATCATTAACATAAACTATATCGTTGACAGTAGCAGATCATATCATTGAACAATAGCAGATCCTTAAACAGTAGCAGATCATATTATTAAACAGTAGCAGATCATATGTAAGACCTCGGAAATTTGTTATTAATTCCTAAATGTTTCCTGGGATTAATAAAGTGTTCGTTTGTACGATTTCGTGGTTCGAGGGTGGAGTGGAATTATTTTTGGACGAATAATTATTCGAAATGCACGTTTTAGGGGGTTACGAAGTTTGACTTTTTATACGTTTAGATTCTGTGAGAACTTCCTTCACGAAAGTTGTAGAGCGCGTCGATACGAGTTCGTGGACATGTGGAACGCGAAAATCGGAGAGAAGTTATGGCCGTTGGAAAAAGTTTCCATTTTGGTTAAATACAAAAAAAATCCGAAAATATCATAAAAATATCAACTTTCCATTTTCGGAAAGTTTCTCTCTCCCCGAGCCCGATCGGCCTCCCACTTTCGCCGGTCGATTTCTTCCTCCTCCGGCCACCTTTTGCTTCGATTCCAAAGGGAATCCTGCTCTCGTCAGTCCCCTCTACATGTCTGTGGTGGTGATTCGTCGTGGGAAGCACCGTAGACGACGCTACAAGGCCGAGAAGTTGCACGGTGGAGCTGCAAATCGCCGGCCTTGGTTCTCCCATCTCCGGCCACTATAGCTCGAGTTCTTTGAGGGTTTTTCTAGCCCATTGGACGTTGATGCTTCCCTCCAAGAGGCTTGCAACGATTCAAAGTGTGGAGGTCGAATTTTGAAGATTGGGAATCTAGGGTTCGTCGAATTTCTGAACTTGCGAGGTAAATTCCGGCCAAATGGATTTGATTATGACTTTGTGCTAGTTATGAAAGTTTCAATTGGAGTTGAGATGAAGAACTTTGGTGTTGGAAGTTTTGTCAAATTTTGACTTTGGTTTGGTGGCGGTGCCGCCACTGTGGTGGTGGTTTCCGGCGGCTTCCGGCCACCTCTGGGGCAGTTTCTGCTCTTCATTGTGATCTACTCGTCGATACGAGCATTTCGATATATAGTTTGTAATTTTTGGAAATCGTATGAGCATGTTATGAATTTTCCAAGTTTTAGGGTTTTCGGTTCGATCGGTTTTCTATCCGTGAGGATTCGGCTGTCCGATCGACTTGTAGTTTTGATATAGTGATCGTAGAAGTGTTCCGAAGACGTTGGATGGTCTTGGATGAGGATCCGACTGTTGGATCGTGATATAATTGTGTTTTGTGAATTGTGTGCTTTGTGTTGTATTGAGTGTGACCTTGATGTGATTAGGTGATTGACGGAATTGTGTGAGCGGAGTTTTGATGATTTTGTGCTTGTCTTGGTATTTGTGTGAAGACGCAGCTGGAGTTAGAGGTGAGTAAATCTCACGTGGTTCATTTACGAACGGATTTATTTATTACTCGGAATTACTTGTTTAATTGTTAAATCATTTTCGAAACAAATTATTTGTTTTAAAATATATGAACTTGAAATACAACGGTTCATGGGTAAGTTAAAACAATGTTTTGATATAAAATGATTTTCGAGAGGAATAATTTATAAAACTATAGTTGGTATTAGTGGTCATTCCTGCGTGAATGATTACGTATATATATATTTACGTGGAATATATATATTGGATGGTGTGACATTGGTGAAGTAATGATGGTGATTTGATTGAATTATTATTGCGAGCATTACTCTTTTCGGGATTACAATTCATCATGTGAGTGATTGATGTAATTGTATGCCGCTACATGTAATTGTATGAGTGTAGCGGCATACAATTCATCATGTGAGTGATTGATGTAATTGTGTGAGTGTAGCGGCATACAATTCATCATGTGAGTGATTGATGTAATTGTGTGAGTGTAGCGGCATACAATTCATCATGTGAGTGATTGCTGTAATTGTATGTGTGTAGCGGCATACAATTCATCATGTGAGTGATTGGTGTAATTGTATGAGTGTAGCGGCATACAATTCATCATGTGAGTGATTGATGGAATTGTATTAAAAGAGTATTTGGAGTTGATGAGTGATCATCTACTTTAGTCAAAGTCGATGGGTGAACATCGACTATCGACTTTAGTTTGGAGTTGATGGGTGATCATCTACTTTAGTCAAAGTCGATGGGAGAACATCGACTATCGACTTTAGTTTGGAGTTGATGGGTGATCATTGACTTTAGTGGGAGTTGTTTGACTTCTTCATTGATTTTCCTTTCCTTCTAATTGTTGAATTTTAATGTAATCTCTTTAACTAAGTTATATGCAGGGATTACTGTTTTTGTATTGTTTGCTTTATTGTAATCTCCTGAACTAAGTTATATGCAGGGATTACTGCTTTTTGTATTGTTTGTTTTAATGTAAATTCCTGAACTAAACTCTATGCAGGGATTTATATGATTTCTTTTGTTTGTTTTCATGTGATCTCCTGAACTAAGTTTCTATGCAGGGATTACTGATTTTGCTTAATTCTTATTGTGGGTATAGTTGTGGGTTGTGATCTGTAGTGATTGGAAAATGAGTTGGGGTGGCATGATTTTGGCAACCGCGTCATGTTGAGGGAAATGAGTATGTTTTCCTGGTTGTGCCGTTGAGGCAAAGGAATGGTGATCTGATAGATTGTGGGGACGTAAAATGTTTAAAATATTGGGAGTTATTTGTATAGTTGGAGATTGTGGGAAGTGAGATAAAATGAATTGAGAGTCAGAGCATGTGGGTTTTAGTTGGGTTGAAATTATTGAGCATGATATTGATTAGTTTGAACTTGATGTTTTTGTTGTGTTAATTAAATATTGTTGCTTTAATTATCTCACGAATTGAGAAATTATAAGCATGAGTGACGTGAGTCATTTTATTTGAGTTTACTCATACATGCTGAAAGGCTTACCGGGTTTGTTGTTTACATTCCTGGTGCACTATTCTATGGTGTAGGGGTTATTGTGCAGGTTAGAATATCGGGTGATCGTTATCGAAGCTGAGGTGGACTTTCCGTCACGTGGTGTAGAAGGGCGCTTATACTTGTAGTCTTCCGCTGTGTAGTGAGTTGGTGAGAGTGGTTACACGTTGAATTGATATTCAGTTTAATTTGTAAACTATTGTAATGTAATATGTGACTCTAAAGAACGAGTCGGTATTGACATTGTGAGTTTAGTTTGTTTGTTGCTTAGTTTAAATGAAAAATTTTCTATGTGTGTTTTCTTGTTATTGTTATGTTTTCCCGTTTCGGATTCGAATATCTTTATTAATTCAAAATATGGGGCGTGACATCATATCATTAACATAAACCATAAACTATAAAGTAGCAGATCAATTCAATTTGAACAGTAGCAGAGCATATCATTGACATAAACTATAAATTAACTATAAAGTAGCAGATCAATTCAATTTGAACAGTAGCAGATCATATCACTGAACAGTAGCAGAGCATATCATTGACATAAACTATATAACTATAAAGTAGCAGATCAATTTAATTTGAACAGTAGCAGATCAATAATAGCTTTTATTAATAAAAAGAATCAGAGGCTTAAGACCTTAAGAACAACTCTAGCTAAATATGATTGGAGGGTTTGCTATAAACTACACAAACAGAGTATCATTGGTATGTTTTTACACAGTATAAAGCTTAGTTCTCTCATGGACTACAGAAAAGTTGATCCTTTTCTTGATTAAAATCTCTTTGCATATAAAGAACTAAATTTTCAATACTGAAACCTCACAAATCCAACCACTATAAAGAAATACAAACACAGTAGTAGTCCTCATATAGAATACATTATCGATACAATGGAGCCAAGAGTGAAGGAATTGGCAACCATGGAAGGCTCTGAAAGCCAATTTTTACAGCCTTTGGAGGTGTCATCGACATCGGTGACACGACCAATGAAAGCAAATTTTCCAATCAGAGATAGGTATTTGCTGGAAGCTTGTTCAAGAGAGGTGGCAAAACCCACTTCATTGGGTTCAAAATCAATCGACCTAGAAGAGGTAAAGCTGTCAGAATTGGACAGCCTCGATTGGGCCTTTGAGTTCTTCTTACCCTTTGAAGGCATCTATAACAAAACAAGCATGATAGTTTACAGAGTCATACAGAGAGAGAAGAGAACCCAGAAAAGCAATCAACTTTGAGAGAGAAAATCAGTAGAAGTAGAGTAAAGAATGAAGAAGGAGAGTAAAGAACTTAATTTTCAATACTGAAACCTCACAGATCCAACCACTAATCAACCCCAAATCCAAATTAAGCATACAAAATTTTCACAAAGCTACTGAATTTCACAAATCTAGTCCACCTCACAAATCAAAACCGGACGGAATCTTAATTGAACCAAATAGCAGCGAAATTGGAGTAAGGGCTTACCTTGTTGACCTCCATTGAAGCCAGATTTGAGCTGCGCATGGATTTGAATCCCAACTGCTACTGCTTCGGAGATTTGGGATTTTTGGGTTTCTGTTTTGGCGTTCGAGCGGTTTGGATTTTCTGTTTTTGGGTATTGGATATTGGGTTAGTGGCAATACCCGTAAATTTTGATGAAACTCGAGCATTTTGGTCATTTTACATTAAAACTGGGAGTCATGCTTGCATCATTTGACTTTTGGGCCTGGGCTCATGTCGTTATTTGAATAAATCTTTTTTAAAGTGAGTTTTTTGTGTTTACATCTTTGGTCATATGCTACTATGTAATTTTCTAATCTATATCTAAAGAATCTATTAGCAATAATTTTAAGGTCAACGGAAGAAATGATAAACATTATCTATACCGTCATCATGTAATTTGTATCTGATATTAAATAAGAGAAACCAATGCTACGAGCTTTGTTATTCTTATGAAACTCAAATTAATTCTTATACATGCCTTGTTTTCTCGCAAGACTTGTTCATTTAGCATTTGCCTACAAATTTTATGGTAGGATTGTAATCTAACTTCGACTGTGATTAATTGTATCGAGTATGCCGTATGTTTAAAGGAAATTAAGAATCTAGTTATGAAATAGAGAAATAATAGAATATGATATTCTTTCTAGAACTCATAGACGTGCGCTTTACAAATTGGTTGGCTATAGGAGTGTTTTGTACCCACTATTTAATGAGTTATTACTATTTTTTATTTTTGGATTGTTTAACTCACTCATGTTTTCAATGTGGGAAGAATTCAATCTAAACTTAAATATCCTAGTAGAACCAATCTCTTCTTCTCCTTGATTTGGATTTCAAATGAAAGTTGTCTGCTATATAGTATTTCTACTAGCTCCTCCTTTACTCATAACGATCAAAATTTTCTTCACATGAAAAAAACTTCATACATATCTCTAAAGTGGAATAAAACCATCTCAAATAAACTTTTGATTCAAATTTAAATAGTTGTTTACATGTGTTACTACATAAATGGTGTGAGAAATATAGACAACAAATGAATTGCCGTTATCATGAAAAGCTAGCACACGTAAGAAATAATACATTTAAATTTGTCCTTTTACTGTACTATTAGTGTCAAGTGAAATCGTCTAAAATAGTGTTCGCTCAAAAATCGTCTCGGCTACGTGTCACTCAGCCGAGGTCTTCTTGGCTTACACGCGTCCTTCTGGCTTGGTGACGTGTGCGCGGGTGTGCCAACTCGCGGCCGAGAGGCCGAGCAAGGTTTTAATCTAGGTTACTGAGTTTGCGCTGATTTGACTTCTAATCAGTCTATTGTGGGCCGAGGAAGGATCGATCTCGACCGCGGGGTTCTCTCTACCTTGGATGCAAGGACTTTACACGAGTCGGCTTTGCTAGCCGGAGTGTTCGTGCTGTGCAACTCGGTGAGTGAATGTGAAAGTGCAAGTGATAATTAATTGATAAATCTATAGGATGCAGATACTCACAAGTCACAGTAAAAACAAAATCAAAGTATAAGATGCTACCCTGATGCCTTGATTCAATACGAGTACGGACGAAGAAACGCATGAACTCTAAAAACTTGTTTATATGATTTTCTTAATATGATTTGTGAAAAAGTAAATGCAGGAGAGTAGATGCAAAGAAATCAAGTGCAAGAAAAATAATGAGCAAGGAATTAAAGAACGACAAAATAAATATGCAAGAATGTAAAGTGCAGGAAAGACAAGAACAATACCAGTAAGTAAAATGACACGAGAGATATTGTAAATTGATAGAGTGTAGAGATACGATTATAGAATTTGAGAATGTTGAAATTGTATTCAGCTGTTGTGTTTTTGGTCGTGGACCTTTAACAAAGATGTCTACGGCCCCTTTTATAGTGCAGAATAAATAAAACAAATACAATCTCAGCTTTAATTGTTGAGACTAGATTGATTACAAATTGAATTCTATGAATAAAATTCCTTTGATGTGCATAACTGGCAATCAACCATCATGACTCTTCAATGATTATTTTTGTAACAGACCATCATGACTCTTCAATGCTTATTTTTGTAACGGCCACACCTAGTGCTGCACTGTCTCTGAACGTAGAATTTGACATTTAGTAGCTTTTATCTGCTCATAATGTCCTGCCATCAGTGTCCCTGACCAATTGAAACGGGCATTGGATATGAATTTCTCAGCCACAAGTAAACCATACCTCGACTCAGGTGAGCCGGACCTCGGCTGAGGTGAAGTGAGCCGGGCCTCGACTAAGGTGAAGTGAGTAAGACATCGGCTGAAGCGAAGTGAGCAGGACCTCGGTTGAAGTGAGCCGGGCCTCGGCTGAGGTGAAGTGAGCCGGACCTAAATACTTATTATATCATGGCCCATCATGACCCAGTCCTGCTTCCTGTGGGCCCTAGCTTAATTATCTGCTACGTGGGCCTTGCCAAATTTAGGTTCAAACAAATAGAAGGTCATGACAAAATGACCCATTTATGTCTTCTTGAGAATCTATCGATCTGTAATAATTAGTCTAGTCTAACTTTGGTTATTCATCAAAGACGTAAAGATATATATCATGAGAAATTGTATGGAAATAAGAACATGTACATAGATTCACATTTTGTGTACCTTATACATTGGCCTCATTTGTAACGCCAACATTCTCTTTAGAAAGGACAATACATATATTGAATATTGGCTTTAATTTGATTGGTGGACAAAATCCAATGTGAAGGGCTCATGGTGAACATCACGTGGGCCTGCAAGACTCTCTTGGTTAATTAGGAGATATATGTATGCCTAGGTTAACTAGGATATATATATATATATATGCCTTGCTACCACCAGTTTGGTAGGTGTGTGAGAGCGAGACAATTAACCTAATTGTATTGAGGTTTTGGGTACAGAGTTTTATTGTTAAACTCAAATTGTATTCTCTCCAATTAATTATAGCGGAATTCCTCGCCGGCTCTGAAAGTTTGACGTAGCTTAATCACATTGATTGAGTGAACCGCTATAAATTCTTGTGTTTGCTTTCTTTTTCGTTGTTTGGTTGCTCATCTAGTTCCATATCAATATTGTGTTTGTTACGCTTCTGTGCAACAAACTGGCATCAGAGCTCTGGTTCTGAATTGGGAATTGATTCATTGGTTGGAAACCAATGGTTGAAGAGAAAAAGAAAGGGGCTGAGTCTTCAGGTTCTTCGCGTTGGTCGACTACCAGACCATCAATTGGTAATGCCAAATTTGAAGTTGAAAAGTTTAATGGCATCAACAATTTTGGCATGTGGCAGTGTGAGATGATGGATGTCTTGTGTCAACAAGAATTAGATCTGGAAGATAAACCTGCAGTTATAGATGATGTGGAGTGGGCGAGAATTAACAAGTGGGCTTGTGGTTCTATTAGAATGTGCCTTGCTAAAGATTAGAAATTCTTTGTCATGAAAGAAACTTTTGCAAAAGAGTTGTGGAAGAAATTAGAAGACCAATATATGATTAAGAGTGATGAAAATTGGTTTCACCTGAAGAGGCGGCTTTTCCGATTTAATTATTGATAGGGTGTTTTTGTGTCTGAACACATCAGTGATTTTAGTAAGATACTTGCAGATTTGGCTAATTTGGATGTACAAAATAGTGATAAGGATAAAACTTTGTGTTTGCTAAATTCTCTTCTTGACGAGTATGAGCATTTGATTACAACTTTGTTGCATGGAAAGAATGATGTGAAATTTGATGATGTGTGTAATTCATTGATAAATAATGAGTGCCGAAAGAAAGAGAAGCAACTTCAGAATGTTTCAGGTGAAGCACTTGTTATAAGGGGCAGATCTGATGAGAAAGAACCTATTGGAAAAAGAGGTAAATCTCGTTCCAAGTCAAGAAGTAAATTTCCTACAAAAGACGAGTGTGTTTTTTGTCGCAACAAAGGCCATTGGAAGAAAGATTATCCTAAGTTGAAGAACAGAGACAAGCAGGGTTCTGAAGTGAATGTTGTAAAGATGATGAAGATGACGACTTTGATTTTGCTTTGAGTTGTTCAGCAGCTTTTGAAGATTTTGAAGAAGATGAGATTGAGTTTGCTTTGGCTAGTTCATCTCCAGTTGGTTATTCTGACAAGTGGATTATGGATTCAGGTTGTTCACATCATATGTGTCCTAATAGGGAATGGTTCTCTACTTTCAAGGAGTTGAATGGTGGAATAGTTTTGATGGGAGACAACAATCCTTGCAGAACAAGAGGGATTGGTACGATTCGTCTCAAGAAGCATGATGGAGTAGTCAGAGAGTTAATTAATGTCCGGTATGTTCCAAATTTGAAGAAAAATCTTATCTCTTTGGGAACTTTAGAATAAAAAGGGCACACAATTACATTGAAAAGTGGAGTTGCTAAAGTTGTCTCCAGTTCACTTGTGATGATGAGAGGTGAAACGTTCAGAAATTTGTATTTACAACAAGGGAGCACAATGACAGGTGAAACAGCAATATCTGAGACTATAGATGATGATGCAGACAATACAGAATTATGGCATATGCGCTTGGACATGCTGGTGATAAAGCAATGCAGGGATTAGTGAAGCAAGGTCTATTGAAAGGTGCAAAGACCGGAAAATTAGAATTTTGTCAACATTGTGTCTTGGAAAAACATATAAGAGTTAAATTTGGTACCGCAGTTCATTAAACTAAAGATAGTCTAGATTATGTTCACACTGATGTATGTGGACCTACCAAAACTGCATCTTTGGGAGGTAAGCATTATTATGTCTCTTTTGTTGATGACTTCTCTAGAAGAATGTGGGTGTACACCATGAATCATAAAGATGAAGTCTTAGATATATTTGTGAAGTGGAAGAAGATGATTGAGACTCTATTGGTAAAAAAATTAAGAGGCTCAGGTCTGATAATGGTGGTGAATACAAATTTTATCCGTTCTTGAAACTATGTCAAGATGAGGGCATTGTGTTACGTCCCAAACCTAAATTTATCGATTTACTTGTTATTTATCACATTTGGAAACAGTTCTGGTCCCACTCCTTTATGAATTACGAGCTAGTCTCTATGCAGCCTTATTGGTCGTCCCTCCCTTTCTTTATCACATTTGAGAACAGTTCGGGTCCCACTCCTTTATGAGCTATCAGGGTTAGCTTGGCAGTTGATGATAGATCTGCAACCTTACTAGCTAGTTTCCACGTAAGACCAATCCTTCTTAACAGAGTACGAGAGACACAATATTATGATGTATCTTTGGAGCAACTAAGAAAACCGGTTGAGAATGCTCTAGAACGGACTTTACTATCAAAAGGGGTGGAACTTTAATGTTTGGGAATAGAATCTGTGTTCCGGATCAAGATGATGTTAAGCAGGAAATATTAGAATAGGCTCATAGTTCTGCTTACGCCATACATCCTGGCGGGACCAAAATGTACCGGACTCTTAGAGAACACTATTGGTGGCCGAATATGAAAAGAGAAATTGCAGCTTACGTGAGTAGGTGCCTAGTGTGTCAACAGGTGAAAGCAGAGAGACAAAAGCCTTCGGGTTTGTTACAACCATTGCCAATTCCAGAGTGGAAATGGGAGCATATATCACTATGGATTTTGTGTCAGGTTTACCACATACTCGTAGTGGTCATGATAGCATTTGGGTAATTGTAGATCAACTTACCAAATCCGCACACTTTCTACCGGTCCAAAAGACTTATAAGATGGATAAGTATGGCGAGTTGTATATGAATGAGATAGTGAAACTTCATAGCACACCTGTCTCCATTACTTCTGATTGAGATCCCCATTTCACTTCAAAGTTTTGTCGTAGTTTACTGGAAACCTTGGGCACACAATCACAGTTTAGCACTGCATTTCACCCTCAAACCGATGGAAAATCTGAGAGTACTATTCAAACTCTAGAAGAAATGTTGAGATCTTGTGTTTTATAGTTCAAGGGAAATTGGGATAATCATTTGGCCTTGATGGAGTTTGCTTACAATAACAGTTACCATTCCAGCATTGATATGGCTCCTTATGAAGCTCTTTGTGGCAAGCAGTGTCGCACCCCATTGTGTTGGGATGAAGTGGGGGAAAGAAAACTTATTGGTCCAGAGATGGTGCAGATTACAACTGAAAAGATTAGGGTGATCAAGGAAAAACTTAAAGTGGCTCAAAGTAGGCAAAAGAATTATGCAGATAACCGCAGGAAAGATCTTGAGTTTCAGATAAGTGATTGGGTGTTCCTGAAACTATCTCTATGGAAGGGTCTTGTACGATTTGGAAAACGTGGGAAGCTCAATCCTAGATTGACAGGACCCGCCCCGGATTTCACCTTGAAATCCGAAGTGGCCCTGCGGGGCCCACCTTAGAAGAAATTCTACCAAAAATTTGGCGGAACTCCCTCTAAAAGTGGACTACCCAAAAACCTGTAGAAAGACATTTACACTTCTAAAATAATCCACCACAAACTTCTGGAGCCACCATGCTCCCTAAATCACAACACCTCCCAATTTCACAAACAATTCTGAACTTAAAAATATTAATCTCAAAGGTTATCAGAGAAATCTATTTCTTAGGCGTACAAGAAGGTAGAATACAAGATAAAAGGCCGATACTTTTATAATGCGGAAGCTATGACAGCTATGCCTCAACCCCAAGTACGCTCGACCTCAAGCTAAACTGGCCTGCAAACTGGGCATTTGAAACCGAAGGGCCCAGGGGAAAACATTTAAAAACCGTTAGAGTGAGTGGACGAAAAATAAGTAATTTCGAATGAATAAGTAAAACTTAATGCTTTCCCAAGTTATTCTCTAAAATCTTGCATGCAGTAACAATTTTGAAAAATACTTTTAATCATCATCTTTACTGCAATCTTAATCGCGTAGAAATAAAACATCTTGAAATCTCTTAAAATCTCATCCTCAATCCTTATAAAAACATCCTTTTCAAGAGGCTTGCTTGATGACTAGAAAGGACTGTTGTCTAGTCATCTCATGCCATCTGGGAGGGACTGCCACCCAGATGACGCATCGGAAGGGACTGCCAACCGGAATAGGAGGCGGTGGTAGAAGGGACTGCCAACTAACCACAGGTAGTAGACGGGACTGCCGACTAACTACCTCATGTCATCTGGAAGGGACTGCCACCCAGATGACGCATCGGAAGGGACTGCTAACTAACCATCTCATGCCATCTGGGAGGGACTGCCACCCAGATGACGCATCGGAAGGGACTGCCAACCGGAATATAGTCTGGAAGGGACTGCCAACCAGATTATTACCTAGAAGGGACTGCCAACTAGGTAATATGCGCATGCGCCGTAAATAGCCTCCTCAATAAACTGAATAGCCTCCTCAATAAACTGGAAACAACCTCTTTCAGTTACTTGCTTTCGGAAAGAAACTCGCTGTTACTTCAATAAAACATTAATAATTCACCGAAAGCATAACTCAGGATTATCTCGCAAACTCAAATCTCAATATCTCAATAAATCCTCGAAAGCATAAGTCAAATACTCTGTAAATCAATAAATGCTTTCGGAAAGAAATCTCAATCTAACTTCAAGGCTGATAAGTGCGGAGCTCAAAACTCAATAAATCTCGATAATTCAACCATTCTCAAATAATTGCTAAATCCTTCGTACTCGTATATCATCATATAAACTGATATTCGAAATCAATAATTCTCATAATATTTTCTTAATCAATCACTTCCCGAAAATCGTTTCCCAACTCAATAACCCATAAATAAATAGCTTGAAAAATCTATTAAAAGCCCTCGGGAAGGAAAACCACTAAAAATCCCGTAACTCATAGAGCATAATAAATCTCAAGAAAACAAGCTCATAAAATCATAGTACTCAATCATTCAAATGATAAATTAAACCTCCATCGGAAAATAATAATATACTGCATGCACATTTAATTTAAAATAAATGTCCACTCACAGTACTATTTAGGCGATCACGTATACGAATTCCTTCATCGAGCAATAGCTCGGTATATCGCCCTGTACACAATTATAATTCGTGAATAACAATCCGGAAATTAAATACGATTCCCACATCAAATCCTCATAAATTAACATTTCCATTTCTTCTCCAATTTAACCCAAACTTCACCATTAACACCAAAACTTTATCATTTGCACCAATTCTTTAATTGAAGGTTTCTAGGGCAAAATTGAGAGAAATCCGATAGTGGAATTCTCATAAATCAATAACCAAACTATTGAACTTCGGAAATTCCGATTAATATCCAAACCTCCTCCAATTTCCACCAAACATCTATCCATAAATTCGTAACAATATAAACTACTCAATAGACCAAAACAACTCACCAGGAACGGCCGGACGCGCCCTCACGCGCCGCCACAGACGACTGCAGGTGGGCCCTACGCGCCGCCGGTCAACCACCATATCTGGCTACCAAATTTTACCAGCATCATCAACTCAACATTCTAAGCGTCTTTCATAACTGCTACAATTAAATCCAGAAAACGACTAGAAGTACCTCAACAATTAAGGAGAAGTTTGAACCCGAATTGTGAATGGTAACCCAGACTTTCAAATCTTCGATTCGACCTCCACACTGCAAATCGTGGCTCAAGGCTAGGGGCAAAATGATCCTTGGCAAAAACCGCACCTTCGACGCCGGTTTGGTGGCCGGAGATGGCCGGAATCGCCGGAAATCGACGAAACCTCCGTTCGGCTACAGTAATCTTCGCGGCTCAATTCCAAGCTCCTCCGGCCGAGCCACCGCAAGACACCACCACAGGCGTGACAAGGAGGAGGAGGCGAGCTTGCTGGTGCCCGGATTCCGTCGTGGGTCGGCCGGAGATGGGAGAAATCGGAGGAAGAAGAAACCGGACCGAAGAGGAAGAAAGGGTCGGGGGAGAGGAGAGAGAAAAGCCGGTAGGTTTCCAAAAATGGAAACTTACCACAGTAACTCGGCTATTTATAGAAAATTACCATGAACAGTAACTTTACCTTTTCGCTTATAACTTCCTCATACGAACTCCGATTTTTACGTACCACATATGCACGCGCTCGGTTTAACGTCCTCTACAACTTTCATGAAGAATATTTTCTCAAATTTTGACCCGAACAAAAATTCAACTTTTAGGGCCCCCTAAAATGTCGAAACGGAGCCAAAAAGTAAATGTAAATGTCGTTTACCCATCGAAAGACTCGTAAACTGGTAAATTTTGGTTCGGGACGTTACATAGATACATTGGACCTTTTGAGATATCGGAGCGAGTTTGCCCAGTTACTTATCAGTTGATACTACCTCCAAGATTATCAAAGATTCATGATGTCTTCCATGTATCCATGCTCCGCAAATATATTGTTGTCCTACAAAAGCAGCCTATTAAATTTAGGGAAGACTTGATGTATGAAGAATAACTGATTCAGATACTTGATAGGAGAGAGCAAGTACTCATGAACAAGACGATACCCTTGGTTAAAGTACTTTGGAGTAATCATTTGGTGGAGGAGGCTACTTGGGAACCAGAGGATCAGATGAGACAGCGGTATCCCTATCTTTTCTAGCAGGCCAGTATGTTAATTTCGAGGATGAAATTTTTATAAGGAGGGGAGATTGTTACGTCCCGAACCTAAATTTATCGATTTACTGGTTATTTAGATGGTAAACGACAATTTCACTCACTTTTTACTTTGTTCGATACTTTTAGTGGACCGAATAGTTGACTTTTTGTTGGGGTCAGTTTTCGAGAAAATTTTCTTCATGAAAGTCGTAGAGGACGTTAAGCCAAGTCCATGGGTATGTAGTACGCTTAAATCAGAGTTCGTATAGGAAAGTTATAACCGAAGAACTAAAGTTACTATTCATGATAATTTAGTATAAAAAAGGAAAAGTTACTGTGGTAGGTTTTCATTTTCGGAAACCCACCCCAGTAAAATCTCTCTCTCTCTCTCTCTTAGGCCCTTTTGCTTTTTCCGTCTATTCGCAGCCGTCCGGCCACCAATCAGCATGCCACCGGTCTTGTTTGAACCGCCTCCTCCTCCTCCACATGCCTATAGCAGTGGGTCACAGTATTTCGGCCGGAGAAGAGATAATTGAAGCCTAGAAGGTTACTGTAGCAGATTGGGGTTTTCCGGCGATTTCTCTTAATTTCGGCCACCATCGACGACGAAACAGTCCCAATCAAAAACCCATCCTTCACTGATGAATCCTTCCAAGTTTCTTGAAGCAAATCGGAGTGTGGAAGACAAATCAAAGATTTGAAGCTTTTACTGTTCAAATCGGTTTCTTGCTGTTTTGCTTAAATTCCGACCAACCAAGGTATTTTTTTTGGCATTGTTGTACTTGTGAAAGATGTTGGAAATGTTGAGATGATCTTATTGGTGAAATTTGGTGACCCGGATCGGAGTTGGCCGACGGCACGTGGGCCCCACGCGCCACCACTGTTGGTGACGCGTGGAGGAGTGTAGGGCAGTTTCTGACTTGCTGTTTTGGCTAGATAAATTAATTGGGAGTTGTAGAATTTGTAGATATGATTTTGGTGGAAATTGGAGAAGTTTGATATCGATTGTGAATTTTCGACGTTTGGAGTTTCGGTTGTCGATTTATGGGAATCCGACCATTGGATCTCCCTCATTTCCACTGTGGAACACTTTAATCGACAAACCGATATTAGTGGTGGAGTTTGGAATGAATCTGAGGAAGTTTGGAGATTTTGGTGCTTAAAGGCGATATTTAGAATTCAGTTTATATTTAACGTAAATTTAAATTCCATTATGTGTTATTCATGAGTGCTACAGTGTACAGGATGTGAGGAGGACCACACGAGGCAAGTTCGGATCAACGGCAGGCTTAGCCGTATACAGTGAGTGGACTTTTATTTTGAAAGTAAATATGCATGCAACCACTTTTAAATGTGAACACTTTTATTTATGTTGTTTTAAGCATATGTGAGATTTATCTTTGCAACGTTAAATTATTAATTACGATTGTGATTTTTGGAAGTTGATTTACTTTATGATCGGATTTGAGATCAAGCTTTCCGAGGAAATTCCGGAATTTGTGGTTAATGATTTTTTTGTCATGAGATATTTCTCTTTTTGAATGTGTCTTGGCGTGTGGGACATGCCGGTGGTTTATTTGCCTTTTCTTGAGAATTTTCGAGTACGATTGGGAATCGTACTCGTATTGTTTTCCTTTGCGAGATTTTGGGGAAGTCTTATTAGTTTTCGGTTATCTTATGATTTTACTCCACTATACCTGGGTCATTTTTTTTTATTACTAGTTAGCCTATTAGTACTCCTCCCAGCTTACTATGTGTTTGTGAGTGAGTTGAGCAAAGAGCATGGGATGCTCAAGAGCCTAGGAGGCTCCAACCCGAGCCTGGGAGGCTCCTTTACTCGTATGGTGATAACTTCTTCCCCATACTCTACTGTTACTTGACTATTGGGGCTAGTCCGATTTTGTTTAACCAGCAGGGCTAGTCTTATTTTCTTGAGCATCAGAGTTTCAGTCTTTTTACTTGGTTGTTTGTGACTAGCGGGGCTAGTCGATTTTCTTGAACTAAACATCATTTGAATTATTTTCCTTAATTGTTGTTTGCATCGGGTTCTTAAAGGAATAAATGTGGGAAAGTATAAAATCCATTTTCTTTTACAATTACTTATTTTTTTCCACTTACGCTAACATTTTGTATGCTTTTCCCTGGGCCCTTTGGTTTCAAATGCCCAGTTTGCAGTGTAGCTGTTCGGCATTAGGAGTTGAGGCTTAGCACCACCGCTGCCATCTATCATTCGTAGGTTACTTGCTAACCTACTTAGTGTATCATTTTTCTATTCTCTTTCCTTAGACTGCTCTGATAACCATGGGATGTTATTTGCTAATATTGTAATTATGGGTTGGATTGAGTAGAATTTCTCCAGAGATGGTTGCAAACTTGAATTACTTGGATGTGGTCTTTTAAATTACTAGTTGGACATATTTGGTTGTATGATAATCTGTTTTGTCAAGTTGTATGGTTTTAGGAGCAGGGTGGCTCCAGGAGAATAATTAATGATGGTTTATTTGAAGTGAAATGTGTTTAAACAGGTTTTGGGTTGTCCACTTTTAGGGGAGGTTTTGCCGAATTTTCTTGAAAAGTGGGCTCCGCAGGGCCACCCTAGGTTTCAGGGTGAAATTTTGGGTTGGGTCCTGTCAGTTGGTATCAGTAGGTTTTCATTTTTTACACTAAATTATCTTGAATAGTAACTTTAGTTCTTCGGTTATAACTTTCGCATACGAACTCCGATTTAAGCGTACCATATACCCACGGACTCAGTTTAACGTCCTCTACGACTTTCACTAAAAAAATTTTCTCAAAAACTGACCCGAACAAAAATTTACTATTTGGTCCACTAAAAGTATCGAACAAAGTAAAAAGTGAGTTAAATTGTCGTTTACCATCTAAATAACCAGTAAATTGATAAATTTAGGTTCGGGACGTAACATATTATGAGACACTTTACAGTTAGAGAGACACCACAACATAATGGGGTGGCAGAGTGCATGAATCAGACTTTATTGGAGAAAATTCGGTGTATGTTGTCTAATGTTGGATTAGGCAAAGAATTTTGGGCTGAGGCAGTTATGTATGCAAGCCATCTCATTAATAGGTTACCTACTGCTGCACTTGAGGGAAAAACTCCCATGGAGGTATGGTCTGGTAAACCTGCTACTGATTATCACTATTTACATATTTTTGGTTGTCCTGCTTATTTTTATGCCAGGGAAAGCAAGCTTGATCCAAGGGCCAAGAAAGCTATATTCTTGGGATTTAATGAGGGTGTTAAGGGATTCAGGCTTTAGTGTCCAGATGTAAAGAAAGTTTTTGTAAGCAGAGATGTGACTTTTGATGAGGCTATTATGGTTGATCAGAACAAGCAGAAAAATTCTGAAGAGCAAAAAATGACCGTAGAGAGTTTGCAGCAGGTGGAGTTAAAGAAAAAAATTGTTGAAACTCCAATTGATCCAGTGAGTCCTACTATTGATTTAGATGATTCAAATATTGAGGACATGAGTGTTGAAATAGAGGCTCCAACCCAAGAGCCTACACAACAAGATGGACCAATTGCAACTATAAAGGGAAAAAGGAATGCTCAAAAGCCAGCTTCGCTTAATGATATGGTGACTTATGCACTTCCAGTTACTAAAGAAGAAATTCCTACTACTTATGAAGAAGCTGTCACATGTAGATTGTGTAGAGTGAGAAAAAACTATGGGTGAGGAGATGAAGTCTCTTCACAAGAATAAAACATAGGAGTTGGTTCAATTACCACATGGGAAGAGAGCAATTGGTTCCAAGTGGGTGTTTGCTAAAAAGGAAGGATCACGGTACAAGGCTAGGTTGGTAGCTAAAGGCTATGCACAAAAAGAAGGAATTGACTACAATGAGGTATTTTCTCCTCTCTCTCATCTTCCTATCAATTGAATTTTTGCTTCTTCCTTATCTCATCTAAATTGATATGCCCAATCATATTTGGGCTTATATAATATGCAATTATCAATACTTCCATCACTCAAAAGCAGGACATATATTCTCAAGCAACTCACCTCCAATGCTTGGTTGCTTAATTTTCAATTTTGTGCTCCTGATTCATAGCCATTGTTTTGCCCACGTTGTACAGCAATAACTTGCTGTTATAGCCATGCTTGACTTTTGCCAGCATGAGGAAGGTTCTGTAAATATCTCTTCCTTCCGGGCTCACATTCCCTAACTCGCATCGGGAATTCTTCAATTCTCCCTCCACACTGCAAATTGAATCAAGAAACTCGAGGGGAATGGTAATATGGCTCAAGCCGCTCCGATCAAGACCGGTTTCATCTCCGGAGATGGCCGGAATCAGAAGAAATCGCCAGAAAACCTCTAACTGCTACAGTAAACTTCAAGGCGTCGATTCTTCCTTCTCCGGCGAAGATGTCGTGATCTACCACCACTGGCGTGTGCAGCAGGAAGAGGCGGTCATAAAATGACCGGTGGAAAGCCGTCAGGTGGCCGGACGGCAGAGTTATGCCGGAAAAACCAAAGAACCCGAAGAGAGAGAGAACGCGGGAGAGGGGGGAGAGAGAGAGAGGAGGGTAGTTATGGAAGAGAATTAACAACACTAAACAAAATAATATTAAACAATTCAAAGGGAGTGCAGATTGTAAAAGTGGGTGTGCAAATTTCACTTCCCATTTAAAATTGCTGGTAAAGAAAATTGGGCTTGCAAACTGCATAAATCATTGTATGGTTTGAAACAATCTCCAAGGCAGCGGTACAGGCGGTTTGATAAATTTATGTTCGATTAGAAGTACACTTGGAGTCTTTATGATCCATGTGTTTATTTTCACAAGCTACAGGATGGGACCTTCATTTATTTGCTCTTATATGTTGATGATATGTTAATTGCGTCAAAGAGCAAGGTGGAGATAAATAAATTGAAATCACAATTGAGTGATGAATTTGAGATAAAGGACTTGGGAGAAGCTAAAAAGATTTTGGGCATGGAAATTGAAAGAGATAAATCAAGAGGCAAAGTTTGTTTGTCATAGAAGCAATATTTGAAGAAGGTACTACATTAGTTTGGCATGAATGATAAATCTAAACCTGTAAGTACACCTCTTGCCTCTCACTTTAAGCTTAAATCTACTATCTCTTCTAGCACAGATGATGATATGAAATATATGGCCAAAGTTCCTTATGGTAGTGTTGTTGGTAGCTTGATGTATTGTATGGTGTGTACTAGACCTGATATTTCACAGGCCTTAAGTGTGGTGAGCAGATATATGCATAACCCAGGTAAAGGTCATTGGCTAGAAGTAAAGTGGATTCTACAATATATTCTTGGTACTATGGATGTTAGATTGATTTTTCAACAGGATAAGATGAGTCAATGTGTTGTTGGATATGTGGACTCTGATTTCGCAGGTGATTTGGATAAGTGTCGATCTACTACAGCTTATGTGTTTACTCTTGCTAGTGGACCGGTGAGTTGGAAGTCGAATTTGCAATCTACAATTGCTTTGTCGACCACAGAAGCTGAATACATGACGGTAACAGAGGGTGCAAAATAAGCAATTTGGCTTCGTGGTTTGCTTGAGGACTTGGGAATTATTCAAGAATATGTGGATATTTATTGTGATAGTCAAAGTGCTATTCATTTAGCAGAGAACCAAGTTACTCATGCTCGTACTAAACATATCAATGTCAAATTTCACAAGATTCGTCAGATGGTGGAGGATGGTGATGTTCAACTCCTCAAAATTAGAACTACAGATAATCTTGCTGATATGTTGACAAAGTCGGTTCCATTGAGCAAGTTCAAACAATGCCTGAACTTGATTGGTGTTTGTAGAATTTGAAATTCCCTACGGGGATGTCGGAGCGGCGATTGGTTGTGAAGTTCTACTTTAGAGAATTTACATCAAGTAAAGCCAAGGTGGAGATTATTGACTTTAATTTGATTTGTGGACAAAATCCAATGTGAGTGGCTCATGGTGTGAACATCACGTGGGCAAGACTCTCTTGGTTAATTAGGAGATATATGTATGCCTAGGTTGACTAGGATATATATATATATATATATATATATATATATATATATATATATATATATATATATATATGTGTGTGTGTGTGTGTATGCCTTGTTGTTGCCAGTTTGGTAGGTGTGTGAGAGTGAGACAATTAACCTAATTGTATTAGGGTTTTGGTTACAGAGTTTTATTGCTAAACTCAAATTGTATTCTCTCCAATTGATTATAGTGCAATTCCTCGCCGGCTCCAAAAGTGGACGTAGCTCAATCACATTGATTGAGTGAACCACTATAAATTCTTGTGTTCTTGTGTTTGCTTTCTTTTTAGTTGTTTGGTTGCTCATCTAGTTCCATATCAATATTGTGTTTGTTACGCTTCCGCACAACAACATACACACACACACGAATGTCATAAAAAGTTCTAATAATAACCCGAAATGTCTGACACAATTAGTTACTTGCAAATGTTTTTTTAACAAGCGTTCACCAATTGAATGAACAAATTTCCCTACCTTAGGACCGTTGTAGTTAGAGCAAACACACCAACGTACTCGTTAGTTGACTAATTGGGAGAGAGAGATCAGTTGTGTCATGCAACCCCGACCAATTTGTAGGGACCACATGGGGGCCGGTTGCCAGGGCTATTGGGTGACCAATTATTGCTTGATGAATAGCCCGACTTCTTATGATGGGCTCCACAGTTGCTGCTAACCTGCAAGTTTCCAAACACACATGATTTGCGACGGTTCTTTAATTTCAACCATCGGATGTCAATCCAATGGTTGTAATTAAATACCAATGATAACTCTCTTTTTTTTCACCCAAAATTAGCTGAAGTTAAAAAAAAAAAAAATCTATTTCTAAAAATTCAATGAGTATACTCTCTCCTTAATTTCTAAATAACTTCTGAATTTTTTTAAATTAATGTTGTATGATTAATCTTATTATTAATTATGTAATTAATTAAATTATAAGTTTAACAATATTTTGAATTAATGTATTATTCAAATTTGAAGTGTGAATAGTGAATTGGTAGGCAAATTGCCTTTTATTGGTGCATTGTGCAAGTTGGAGGTAATTGCCAATTTTGGATGAATAGTGGATTGGTAGTACTAATTTGGTTGGCAAATAAGCAATTACCCTTGATTCATGGATGCATTTGCTCTTAGGGTCGTCGTTCGCCAAGTTCTTGTCTGCTACCAATGTTAGCTGTTTTGGATAAATCCTTTTTGATTAATGAAATACATTAGTTACATTTATATATGAAATTCTAGATCTGGTGATAAAATCATTGGGTTAAACTCTTGTTTGATGTCAAGGTTATAGCTAAGAACATGTGCGTGTGTATAAACAACGAAGATAACCAGCTGAAAACACCAAATTTGAGGGGAATCTCTAGTATGCGCCAGGTACCTACAAAAAAAAATATATGTTCGATGGTAAAGATCCTTCGACAATCGAGTCAAGCTCTCAAGCAATAGGCTTAAGGTAGGAATGTATGTAAAGTAGTGTTTAATTTATTGCTCTTATATATAGGTAGGAAGGAAGCAAAGATACTAGAGTTTTTGTGTAAGCTACACGTAACTCCGTTACTTGTTATTGAAGTAAGATGTGATTTACTGGGATATTCTTAGGCAAGCTAAAAATGATTCGACTACTACTTATTCAAAAAAAAATGATTCGACTACTACGTGTACGTAGAGTAGTCAAGGAATAACTCAAGTAGTCCATGAATGAATATATTAATTATTGGAGATTACTTGCCATATATACATTAATATTCCCCAATATCATGTCCTTATCGAGCGGCAACCTGTCTATGAGTACTACTGATCGTCACGTTGCATCGTCCATAAGCTGGCTGATATCAAAAGCACATTGGCTATGCTTCATACACAGCATCCTGTGTTCACACCACTTACTAGTCACATGCCACTGTTTACTATAATTGAGAGATTATTAAGTAGTGCTGGTGCGCCACATGGCGGTATACCTAGCTAATTATTGTTTATGTACGGGGTGTTTTGAGTATTTCATTATAATTAAAACGTGGGTTGTTTTGGAATACAATTAATAAATAGAGAGACGTGATTGGCTCGACGTACCACGTGGCTGGTACGTTTGCCCTACCTAAAAATTTCTCATTATAATTTATGCAGTATATATAGTATGGGTGGCTTTACTATCAACTTCAATCAAAACCACCCAACTCATGCTCAAAAAAGCTTTTGATTCTTTCAAAACACGAAATCCGAGTAAACTTCCACTTATGGCGAGAAGGTGATTGCTAGGGAACACGAAGGCATTGTCCAATATTAAGGACCAAACAAATACGTTGTTTCAACTCCTTTTGATAGGGCGCGAACTGATCAAATATGAGCAAACGGCCCATTGCTGATCCAACCATTGAAAGAGAAACAAGATATATGATGCAAAGATGGAGGTATATCTTTCATCGTAACCCAAGTCTCCAAAGAACGCAACAGCACTAATTCCACCGCACCCAATAGTCGACATACACCGCCAAAACAAACATCATATATGTTGCGCTAGGACCAAGGTCCGCCATTAAGAATACGATTTCGATCAGCTTCTTGATCAAGCAAAAACATAAAGTTTAACGTTGTCCGATCGAGAGGCCATTGTGCACACACTAGAGAGAGGCCATTGTGCACACACTAGATTTATTAGGGAATTGTTAGCTGAAATCCCACAATATGGGGTTTTAGGATAAGGAGGCGACCCACCAAGTAGTGGTACGGTGGTTTAGGGTTTATGACTGTTGTCGTTGAAGAACACCTTGATAGAGCGGCTCTAGGTCAAGAGACCATGATCGAATTTTACAAAGACAGAAATGTAACTTTCTTTATTGATCATAGAATGATTTACATCGATCAGAGGTTCATCTTCACAAAAATAATAATTTCATGTGTAACAAAGGAGATGTAATTAACAAATCAAAAAAACAAAAAAAATTAACAAATGAAAAACACTATAAAAGCAACCAGATATAAACAATTGATTACCTCCTGGTAATTGTTACTATTATTATCCCAAAGTGATTGAATAATATTTCTTAAATACCAAACTTATGAAACTGCGCCTTGATCATCTATGTGGGTCGTTGAGGGAGTGGCGGAAGTGACAGCGGTGTCCGTAGGGACAAGTCCCGCGGGTGAGGACCATCCTGCAGATCTGGGTCTTGTAGCGCGGGTGCCTCATCACCGGACGCAGTTCTCTAACACCGTGAGCGAACTGACAGTTGTCTCCATAAGGGCACGCGCCGCTCTCCTCCCACTTGTTGCAAAGCTCCGTCTTCAACATCCCTTGGTTATAAGCCTTCACTTTCACTTGCATTGCGCCACTACTCCCCTCTTCGGGTACCTGAATAAATTGTAATGAAGTTGCAATTACGCTACGCTACTCTAGTCATCATCGATCAAGTTAAAATAAACTAAACTCACCCTTGCAGGACCATCCTGCAGCAGTTGGTTGGCACCAAATGATGGGTTCACCTTTTTGTAACCGCTGGAGCGAACCGAAATGCTTTTCGGGAGTGAGAACCGGTCGGCATTGAAGCGGTTGCGCTCCATGATGACGCTAGTGGGGCTGATATCGGAGGCCTCGTCGCCATCACGAGGACTAAATACTCCCACTCCGAGTGGCTTCAACTCATTGGCCATGAAACTGTTCAGATAGGTGGACGCATTGAGGAAGTTGTGGAGAGCTGCCGGGGACGACAGAAGCTTGACCAAATCGGTGTTTGCAGATCGGAGAACAGCGTTCTCGCGGCGAAGCGAGTCTACCTCGTTGTTGAGGTCCCTGAGGTGGTTGCGAAGCTCCTCGCACTCTAGAACGAGCTGAGCTTGGCCGAGGCGGTGCATGGTGTTGCAGTCGTCGTCGTCGTGGTCGCCGTCGTCATCGGAGAGCGTTGAGGGCGTTAGAGAAAGGGAACTTGGGAGAGTGAACTTTTGCGGGAAAATGGAGCTATACATGGAGCTGCCAAAATCTGATGCAGCAGGTTGGTGAGTAGTAGAGTCGGATAACGCTGATGAGTTTGGGGAGGCGGCACTACTGTTGGTCTCCATGGCTTGCTTGCTTTGCATTGTAGCTTCCTCACGTAATTGAGAGGATGAATAATATAATTGACAAGTTGAACCATCAAAACAGTTAGAAGCCATAACAGAATATATATGAGAAGCGTCAGTTGGTGCAGAGGTTAAAGAAATGGTAGTTCAGGGGTTGTTGCTGTTGCAAGAGAGAATGTTTGGTTTGGCGTGGTATCGAAGTATTTTTGTGTGAGTAAGGTGGAAGCAGATGAAATGAAAATTACAAACTAATGGACTTGATTAAGACATAGCTAGGTACGTTGCATTAAGTTTTGCATTTTACGTAACCAAATTTCATAATAATTGCATCCTCCTCGTTTGCTTCTTTATCACAACTTTAACCAACTCTATGGCCCCTCATTTTCGTAATTGGCAACACCTGAAGCCCCTTTCAGATATCCTTTCATTTTTATTTTTTTTTATCTGAAAAAAATCAAACCGGGGCAGAACCAATCCACTGAATCCAGTTTCAGATATATTGACCTTTGTTTCAGAACTCCTAAAACTTTACATTTACTTCTATGGAAAACACTCCCACTGCTACAGTGTCATTCAAAGTTATTCGAGGCACAACATAAAATATATATATATATAGCACCATGATGACCATTATCTACAAAACTGCTGGAATGCTAATACAAGTTCCAAACTGATTGATACCGGATGCAGGCAGATACACATACCAAGCCTAGTTTGCGAAAGGGGACGAATGGCACCACAAACAAGTATGCGAATGATAATAATGAATTCCTCCGGTTATTGAAACCAAAAACGGATTAACACCTCTTCATAAATTACAGTGCAGCTCTTCACTACGTAGTCTCCCTTTCATCATCAAGGGGAGACGTAGAAAATAAGGAAAGCTTCAGTTTTCTGACTGCCCGAAATATCTACCTGATATTGTGGCAAGAATATTCAACATTATTAACTCATCGTCAACTGTAGATTTTGTAGCTCGCAATGCAGCACACTTCCTTAGCAGACTCCGCACAGAAGCACTGGTGTCAGCATCCAGTGGAGTATCAACAACTGCACACAGCGCAAATAGCCACAGGCAATCATCCCTTGACAGTGTGCTGGTGTCCTCTGCTGCCTTTATGCGTTTTCTCAACATAGATACTCTAGCAACAGAGTCCAATCTAAAAATCACAGACAACAACGGGGAGTCTCTGGAACTATGATCCACAGAAGCTTTAGGACTGAAGTTTTCCACAGGGGGTGAGGCACTACCACCTTCAGCAGTCAACAAGGATGGCTGATAATCGGAGTTTTCCGTGCAGTCAATTTCCGTAGATTTGACATGAGCAAAATTTTCAAAAACAATATTGACCGGTGGCTGATGGGAGGAGCAATTCTTGTGAAGAATAACTTTTGATTGCAAATCTTGAGATGTGTTGGCACCAGAACCCTCAAAACGAGACAGATCCTGAGATTCATAAAACAAGTGGAAGTCAAAAATGAAGTCAAGTTTCCTTCGATTCTAGCAAAGGTATTGCCAACTTTAGGTCCCTATTTTTTAATTTTTTTTTTTTGAAGTAGCCTAAAGTATGTAAATTATAATTTGTAGAGATCCATGCATCCTATGTACCAGGCATATAGATACAAGCACAATGACAAGTAGAAGTGACCACCTTTATAACAAATTTGTACCAGGCATATAAATACATATATGTTCGAGAAGACACTGGAATCAGAAAAGGGTTCAAGAAACAATACAGGATAAAAATTCCTCAATCAAAAACCAAGGCAGAGTGAAGCTACACTAAACACGACACTAACAAGGCAAAATGTTCAAGATAACAACATCTATCAATTCCCCGCAGCTTTCCAATCTAACAATACGACTGATAGGGGATGAGCACATAAAATTGTTCTTCAACAAAAGAGCATACTAAATACTGCTACTATGGCAAGAGCACAAAGTACAATCAGGATCAGAACATACCAGCCTTAGATCTGAAAAATCGGCAAGAAAAGCCTCCTCCCATTGTTTCAGCGACAGCAATTGTTCTGGACATTTAGCAATCTCAGGAATTTTGGGCATATAATCACTCTGTTCTCTGTTAAATTTGCTTCTATCAACCTTGGCTACCCTCACTTTTGGAATTTGAGCAGCTTCCCACCTAAGCATGAAAAAGATTAAATACAATTATGTATCAACTTTATACAAAGAGCATGGCAAATTATATATAATACAAAGGTATGTTGCCAACATATACAACCAGGTGCCTGCCATAGGAGACGAATGAATCTATTTAAAATATTACAACAAATGAAACTAGCAGAAAACATCAATCTCCAAGAAACGAAGTAAGAACAGAAATCGCCAGAGAATTTTATGTATAGGGCCAGATTCAGAACAGAACCAGGGTCTGGGTTATTGATTATTTATTAGTGTTTTCCCCTTTACAATGTGGAAAGCTCATAGGATACTCAATTAATTTTTTTAACTGATAGTAAGAGTTTCAACTGTCTTTGAATTCACGTATATTGACTACATATAATAACCCTTTAATCCTTTCACATTCTTCCTCAAAACCCAGACTAATAATGGCATCATAACATCAAATACAGGTTTTATCCAACTAATGGGGAAAATATCATTAGATACCCATCTTCATCGCAGCTCTAATACATAAGTTGGCAGTCTTAGAGAACATCAATGTGAATGAAAATAATATATATCACTAATTAGTATTAACACATTTAAGAATCCGGATTCTATTACATGATTTTACAAAACTTTTATCTACATAATTTTATTTTTCAAATCGGTCAATATTTCAGTTTCTCGAACATTCTCTATGGTTCAAATTCAATCAACAGTTCAAGGAATTCGCTTAACCAATAGGCTCAACAAATAGCATTTTGATGGTAATGACTTTTAAATTCAACAATCTCATTAAAGGAATAAAAGGAAGTAGGAGCTCATAAGTTCACAATTTGACCCAAACTTGATAGTCCATCCCTCCAACATACAGATGGCAGAGGCAACCACTCCTTCACATTATCACATATCATGTCGCACTTCTAAAATCAGAAGCACATTCACCAAGCCCAAATGCCCCAGAAGTACATAAAGATCTAAAAGAAACATGGCGCATACTCAGCTATTATTATTACTTTATTAAGCCCCCATCTAAGTAAGGATGCCAGGCATTTTTACCAGCTATCATCCATAATTGCACCTCAGACCTTAAATTAAATCCACTTCTGAGCTTCTACAATTCGAGCGGTAGAAGCTAGGTAGCCAGAAGCAACTTCTGGGTAGACCATGGATTTTCTGCCCACCTATCTAAATGATCATTTAAGAAACTTTAAAGTAATGACAATCAGATCTTCATGGTGATCACCAATGCCTCTAACCTTTTTACGGGTATCTACCTTTAAATTTATTTTTTTTTGGAATGCTCAAAATTCTACTTAATATCAAAAAGAAAAGGAAATGAAGATTGATTATTTCTCTTACTACCTTTTGTATCTTTGACATACAGATTTTACTACGCAAAGCAACAACCTGAATTTACATCCACAGCATCTTTTCAAATGATGACATCAAACAAACCTGAGATGCATGCATCTTACGAGAAACCACTGTCCCTCTTATCTTTCTTAAATGCATCTCTGTGGCACAATATATGATAGCATAACCATGCTCCTCCTTTTTGAGCTAGGTTTATATTTACATCTTTGGTAATGCCTGTAAAGGTTGAATAACAAGTGTGACCCCAGATTGCAAGTCTGACTCCACAAAATAACAGCACATCCAATACAATCCTACATCACAAAATCATCCTGAATAACTGATCTTTTTCCAAATCCAAATTTATCAGTTGAACTCGTGCATTATGCCAGCCAATAAGTAACAAACATGAGCATATATTCCTCGAGCCTGAAGGAAACTAAGAGAACCCCAGATCGCTAGTGATTCCCCATATACAGTGAGTGCAAAATGACACAAATTTTGTAAAGCCTCCTCCAAGATAACTTCCTTTTTTGGGTACAAACCCCCAAGAAACATTTTAGGCCATCTAATTCTTTCTCATGCAATCATATTCTGCCAATCCCGGTGGCACCTAGTGTATTTTCCCAACTTCTATTGTCAAACCCCGCCAAACATAAAACAGAATATCCAATCTAAGCTTTTATAGAAGGAACATAAGTAGTGACTCCCAAAAAGCAAGCCTTATCTGTTTTCCCAAACTTCGCTGCTCCTAAGTGGCTCCTCGCCTTCACATGGCCCCACTTAACTATTCTTGCACATCTAGGTCAAACACCTCAACCAAGAGCAACATAATGGATAAATCAGTCTAGAATTGCAAATTGGGAATCACCAACTAATTTCACCATATTATATATGATAAAGCTTATTGATCTATCATTATTCCCAGAAATGCTAAGAGTTAATATATGGGGCCAATAAGCAATTTAAATTTAAGCTCCCCTCACATTGGGTTCTCTCTACACATGGAACTCAACATATTGGAAGGTTTCTGTGGTAGGGATTTCAAGTCGGGATTCCCCACTCTAATCCATGATAAAAAAAAAAAAAATTAATATTGTCCTTCTTTCATTTTTTTTCTTTCTGTTTACTTTTTCTTTTTCCTTTTTTAGCCAACGAGCTGAAGCAATGGGCAACTATGCTTTCCTACATCAAGAGAGAACAATAAAAAGGAATACAAAAGAATATTAAAAGATAATATACCTAAGTTTTACAGAGGACCATTGCTTTCAAAAAAACTTCCTCTATGTCAGATTAGTCAGGATCAATCAATAGGGTTCCAATACTAATCATGGTCATTACAAATAGTAATTTCGGCAATCATCCTTGACAACTAGTATATGACTCCAGTGATCGTGCCTAATATGCAGTTTCAGTGGTTGTCTAAAGTTTACAGACCAGGTTTGACCAACAGCAATTTTTACCTCATATGTATGACACCTATCTCTGTATGGGTTCCTAAAGAAGCAAAGAAAACTATTATTAGTTTTACTCTTCTCCCTATGTTTGTTTATTGGTTTTAAGAGTTTCTCATTCACTCTTTTCTCATTAAGTCCATGTCATATAGCCTAAAAGAAACCGCATTATAGATGAAGGGAGGGCACTTGCTAAAAAAAATAAAAAAAGAAGGGACGGGATGGGATGGACAAGACAAATGAAATATACCTGACACGCCTAAGGTACTCAAATCCATCTTCTGGTGACCCAGAATCAAAATTGGGTTCTCCTTCAACCAAAAAGGCAGGCCTCTGAATGCTAGCATACTCTTCATCACTGTCATCATCTTCGCTGCACTCTTTTTCTGGAAATGGATACCCATCTTCATTAGTAACATTATAACTGCAAACAGGGTCCAGGAGACTGACATCTTGGGTTTCATTATTCACCGAGTTTCCTAATGATTCCCCTGAAATTAATCAAAACTTTTAGCAATATCACACAGATGTAGAATCATTTCATCCAAACAAAGTAAGCGAAGTTTTTCTTTTTTCTTTTTCAGCTTTCGAGTTGACATCCATAATAGTAATTCATTCAAGTATGCCATCAAAACAATTGATTCTACTACGGAAAAATCACTTTATTACTTTTCAACTGCAGAAAGAATGTAATACAACAACATCCGCAATGCCAAGTATGTTTCACAATCTACAGAGCCAAAAAAAAAAAAAGAATTTACATGTACAAGGACTGCATACAAGTAGTACACCAAACGACTATCAAGAACCTAAGTACACAGAAGAAGTAACATATGTCAACTATGTTAGACATTAGGTGTTTTGCAGATTGCTTTAGGCCATTCTTCAATGCACAAAGATATTCATTTGATTCCATCTTCCCCTTGAAGCACCCACACCTGTGCACAACAGAAATTGAACCCATCAAATTGACACCATCAGAGCTAAGGACGGGAGAAAAAGGTATATGAAGAGAATTCAGAAATTTCCCTGAATGGACTACAAGAATGGAAGAGAAAAATCTTGATTTCAAATGGCAATGCAAAATCTGGAATTTTGAATGTCAGGAATGGAATGGCCAAATGACTAAACGTGGCTTAATCAAAGATAAAAAAATACTGAACAAGGTACATTACGAATAAGCATGATGGACATATACCAAAGTAGGCTTCTTTATTGAAATAGGTGTTGTTGTAATCTAGGTGCTCACTCAGGTACTCAGACAAGATGATGAGGAGATACAGCACTGGAATATATTTGTCCCACCAAAGCAAGGCATTCGATTTTACTTATCAGGGGGAAAGGGGGGCCATAATTGGTTTCGCAAATATAGTAGAAAACACATTAAAGAAGAAACTATTTTTCATCAAAGTAGGCAATGTTTCTACTTAACTGCCCGGGGATAAAACGGAACAGCTAGCTGGCCATAAAATAGATGAGATGGTTGGAGTAATCCATTTAATTTCGCCGCACAAAGGGAATGTAAAGGGAGACCCAAACTACAAACAGTGGCAGTGACAACAGCCAAAACGGTTGCTACCAAGGAAACTATGTCACAAATGCTTCTTCTAACCAAAAGGGTCACAAAATCAGTCTTCTAACATTATGATCAACATTTTGTCACCACGATAACTGGTCCATCCAGGCTCATATTTGCACCAGATTCATCTATATATTTTTATTAAAGTTCTAACAGATACGTCTATTTCATACAGTAAGAATGTCATACATTACAACAAAGGAATCTAAGAACAAAATTAGCAATAACTCTAGAACAAGCAGGGAAATCACTAGCAGACATAAGTTTCATGCAATTAAGTTAGACAAAGATCCTCAGACACAGTTTCTATATCATATTTTCTATCACCCAACTGAATTATAACAAGAATTAACCCATGACAAATATCAAAGTGTATCAAGCAACAGTACTTACCAAGAATGCCAGGTGCCTGGTCCATCTTCCCATAGCGCTTACGATGATCAGAGTTGAACTGGATGTTCTTCTGATGCTTAGAGACCGCCAGATCATCATACTCCCTTGCCACCACTGGCCCAAGCCCATTGTACACATGTTCCCACAGCTTCCTCTGTTCTGCAAGGTTCACAAACCGCATGGCCTCCAACTCCATCCTCGAGTAAGTGATCTTCTTGGCTCCTGAGCTGTGAGGAGGTTGAGCCACATGGATGGTATTCTCAGGCTTGAACCTATTTGCCAGCTTCTCTTTCCTTCGTTGGTTTCTTGCCTTCTTTCCATTAACTTCTTGCTTTGCATTCCTCTGTGCACCAGATTTAGCATGACCCAGAAAACCCATTGGCTTGAAGGTTTCAATCAATGCAGTTTCATCAATTATTTCAACTCTCAAAGAAGAGACCTTTTTCTCTGCAGGCACAAGATTGGCTTCAACCTCCTCCAACAATTGCTTCTTTTTCACATCCAAGAGATTCTCAGCAGCAGCCAAGCCTTCGTTCTTGCTTTCTTGAATTCCAGAGAGACCCACTTCATTTCCCACAGAATCAGAAACAGAAAACCCAGAAGCGGGCATATCTTGGGCGTAGTCAGGTGAAGACTTGACCTTCTTGGAGGACTCAGGGACGAGGAAAGGCGGGGTCTTGGGGATGAATTCGTGGTCTTGTTTCAGAGGCGAAACGATGTCAGACGAGTTTGCGTGGTGGCTATCTTGCTCTGGAATTGGAGACCCAGTTTGAGTCTCTTCGATCTCTTCCACGCTTCGCTTGCTGCCGACGCATGTAGTATCAGAACCCATATCGTCTGCCATGGCTTTCAAAGAGAGAGAGAGAGAGAGAGAGAGAGGAGATTTTATGAAGTTATGAGCTTTGGGTATCGTGTGTGCTATGTGAGAAGCTGTAGAGTAATCCCAAAAGATTTTATTTTACAGGGGGTTTAGGGTTTAGTAAATATCAAGTTACCGTCCTTTCTCCCCTACTGTTTCGGTAAATCTCATATTACGAGGAGGGGAGTGTTGGCGGTTGGCCATGGCGAAAAAATCCATGAGCCGAAAAAGGCACGAAACCTCGTTTGTAAACATCAAAATGGAGTTTGAATAACATACTTCATTTGTAAACGAGTAAAAAGTTTATGGATCTCTTTCAGTCTTCAACTATTGGTCATCATTTGGCCCGCGACAAAATATGGCTAGTTTGAATTAACAAGACAAATCAGATTCAACAATTAAACAGCACCCATCAATAGCAAATTCTAATCCGGCCTTTTAAGGCTTGAAGTTCCGATGCTACAATCGAAACATTGCAAGCTAGCTTGATTAGCCATTGCTTCTTCAATAGCCCTTATCTTCTACTCATATATATTTAGTGGAGAAGGAAGCCAAACCTGATGTAGTCGAACAAAAGGAGAAATACAACAATGTTAACGGCAACAAGCATGGCCCGTGACCCACTATTGTACCAATATTGTCCCAACTTAACCAACTTATTAGGTGTTGGGTTTTAACCACAAAAGACCTTGGTACAATTGGGCGTGAGCCACCCACTTATAAATTATATTATCTTTTATCACTTTTCTAATGTGGGTATGATGACTTGGATTTTTGTTAATTAATTATTGCAATTAATAATGGACCAGTTATTTGATTGTGAGTGTTTTGCTTTATTCATATGTTATTTGTAAAGTGGAATGATTTTCGGACGATTAATTTTTCAGAAAACGTCTTTTAGGGGGGTTTACAAAGGTTGACTTTTTATACTTTGGGTTTCTCGAAGTTTCCTTCATGGAAGTTGTAGAGCACATCGATACGAGTTCGTGGATATGTGGTACGCGTAAATTGGTGTTCGTATGCGAAAGTTATGGTCTTTGGAAGTTTCTGCCATTTTTGGAAACCACTATAAATATTTCCATTTTCCGAAATTTACTATTTTAATTTTTGGAAGCTTCCATTTTCAGAAAGTTGCAAACCTCCGCTCTCTCTCCTAAAACGCGACTGACCCGACCCGTATCCAGATTTCCGACCTGATCGGAATTTCATTTTTCGGCAACCTTTACCAGTGATACCTACCTAGATCATTTCGCCTCTTCCTTAGGTGCTTAACAGAGTGCGTTCTGTAAGTAATCTAGTTGTGTGAAGACACAACAGGAATTTCTCTCACAATGTTCATTTACGAACGGAGTTCCCTTTATCGTTTTGGGAGTTATTTATTTAACTGCAAACTATAGTTGGTATTAATGGCATTCCTGAGCGAATGACTTCGTGTGTGTGTGTGTGTGTGTGTGTGTGTGTATATATATATTCTTGTGAGTGATGTGTGATGAAACAATATGCATGATTGTGTTCATATTATTGTTTGAATGTGACTTTTTGAGAAACAATATTATGGAAAAAGTTGTTTTCTATTGTTTGAAAAGTATTGAGTTTGATGTTACATTTTTGAGTCAAGTGTGACTTATTTTGAATGTATTGGTCTTTGTACCAAGCGTCACAAATGGTGATCAAGGAGGAGAAATCTTTTAGTAGATTTATGTAACATTTTTCCGTCGGGTGCGACTTATTCAAATGTTTGGTTCGAAGACTAGATGGGTCAAAAAATCATATGTCACAGATGGTGACAAGGCATGTTATCGGGAACCACGCCTTTGGCCGGGTGAGTGGTTACGATCAGTTAGAGCTCTAGTCTGTCTGCTATTGTAGCTTATTAGGGTAACAGTCGAGGTTGCTGGAGACTCATAAGTGTGTAGTTAAAGAGAGTCTCGAGAGTATTTTTTTTCTTTTATTATCCATGTGGGACTTGAACATTCATATTGATTTGTTGAGTTATCAAATGATATGCTTTTATCACGGTGGTGACTTATGTTGTCCTTCTGTGGAAAGGACATAGATGGTTGGAAGGAATCATGGTTGAGTTGTTTCCTTAAGTTGATTGGTGTGAGTGGCTTGATTGATATGTTTTGAGTTACTCATACAAGCTTTCATAAGCTTACCGGGTTTGTTGTGTGGCAACCCGGTACACTATTTCATGGTGTTGGGGTTAATCCTGCAGGTCAGGGTAATCGTGGCTGAAGCTGAGGTAGCTTAATAGCAGCAGTACGGGTAGGAAACAAATTTTGTTGGCTTTGCCATTGTTATGACTTCCGCTATGTAGTGAGCTCTAAGGAGCATTTACGTTTATTTGGTTGTGACAATTTAATTCGTAAACTTGTGTAATATATGACTCTGCTGAGCGAGTATATATTGACATTGTGGGTTCAAGGTATCAGTATGTACTTAATATAAAAGGGAAAAGTTTTCCAGGTATTTTGTATTGATGGCTGGACCATCACGTCTGTATAATTATGAGAATTATATTAATTTTTAATGTTATTTAAAAATCGGGGCGTGATAGTTTGGTATGAAAGCTGAGGTTACATACGTACATGGTGATAATTAGTACTCCTCGAGTGATGGCCCGTATGCAGCGGATCCCCATCAGATACTCTTCGGTATTGATATAATCATTGGGTATGTAAGGAATGTTAGAGTGTGGAGTCATCAGAGTAGTGTCAGCTAAGCGAGTGAAGTGTAGGAGCTTTGTGTAGCTCCTTTGAGTTATAGTCTTTTGAGGAATGAGAACCCTTAGATTTAACTCTTGTTTGACGTAGGGGACGGAATTGTATCCTCTGACGTAGTGTTGTGATTGATTTAGTCATATATAGTGTTGACTTATACTTTGTGTTTGAGAGTTATGCAAGTATTAACCACGTGTTGCTATGCTTCTCAGGTAATGGATCATCTGGGAGGCAGAGCAAGGGGTCGAGGCAGACCTAGCGGTAGGGGTAGAGCCCGAGGTAGGGGCAAGATCCCTCCTGTTGAGGAGATATTCGAGGATGATGTAGAGGCATCAAATGTTGAGCTGTCTGTTCCACCTATTATGAATGTTGTGAATGTTGTGGATGCCACTCGTCTGTCGAAGTTGGCAAAGGAGATTTCGAGGCTAGGAGCAATCCATTTCCAAGGAGATACGGATCACATGTTGGCAGATCAATGGATCGAGAACATGAAGACTTACTTCGAGATGGTCGCCTGTGACGACATGAAGAAGAGAAAGATAGCCTCGTTTATGCTTCAAGGCGATGCACAGGTGTGGTGGAACTACACACATAGGGTTAGGGATGTGTCCACCATGACGTGGGATGAGTTTGTGGAACTCTTCCAGAAGAAGTACTTTATGGCTTCAGTGAGGGAGCAATTAAAGAGGGAATTCCTCTCACTAGTCCAAGGGACTAAGAGTGTGAGGGATTGTGAGGCGGAGTTCTCAAGGCTGCATAGGTTTGTAAGACAGATGGATGCTGAGAGCTTGGCTATAAAGTTTCAGCGGGGGCTGAATGCTTCGATCAGGCGCGATGTAGCTGTTCTGGAACTGAAGACGATGGAGCTCATTTTGGCTAAGGCTGTAAGACCTCGGAAATTTGTTATTAATTCCTAAATGTTTCCTGGGATTAATAAAGTGTTCGTTTGTACGATTTCGTGGTTCGAGGGTGGAGTGGAATTATTTTCGGACAAATAATTATTCGAAGTGCACGTTTTAGGGGGTACGAAGTTTCACTTTTTATACATTTAGATTATGTGAGAATTTCCTTCACGAAAGTCGTAGAGCGCGTTGATACGAGTTCGTGGACATGTGGAACGCGGAAATCGGAGTTCGTATGAGAAAGTTATGAGTGATTGAAATTTGGGGAAATTTCTATAAATATAAGAAAATCCGAGATTTTTTCATAAATCCCAAAACTTCTGAAATTTCCCATTTTCTCATTTTCTCCCCCAAATTCTCTCTGTTCTCTCTCCTCAGACCTGACCCGAGTTTTCCGGCACCGTCGCTCATCCTCTGGCCGCGGACCTGACCAGACCGACTCGGCTCGGCCTGATCATCCTCTCTGCGGTGTCAGCTCCCCCCACCGTCGCCCCCAGACCGAGATCGAAGACCACGGTTGAGTCGATCGGACCCGGCCGGAAAAAGGGTTTTCCGGCATCCCCTCGGCGATTGGTTGACATTTTTGGAATCATCTCCTCCTGTTGATCATCCCCATACTCGCCTTTCATCACGATTTGGAGTGTATAGCGCTAGATCAAGCGTTGAAGATTGATGGGCCGTGTTGAATCTGGAAATCTGATTAGAGGGCCGAGAATAATTCAACTTCCAAGCTTGATCTAGGACGATCTAGACCGAATCTCGCTTAGCTCCAGGTATGAAAGTGGCTCATCTCTTCATTTTGAATATGTTTGTAGTTGACGACTTTTGCATCGGAGGTGGATGACTCGGCGTTGACCACCGCAATTGACAGCCTGCTGACCCATCGCTTGTATCGGCGCGTCAGACTATATTTTTGTGTTATGTTTTCAGTTTATGCATCTACGCATCGATACAGTCATTTTGATATATTATAAGGTTATTTTGGAGAAAATTGATGCATGTTAGGGTTTTCGATTCGTTTCGGTTTTCGATCCGTGAGGATTTGGCCGTCCAATTGACTTGTACTTTTGTTATATTGATCGTATAAGTATCCCAGAGGCCTCGGGTGGTCTCGGATGAAGTTTCGCCTCGATTGGAATTACTTTTGGGGATTTTAGTTCAACGGGGGTTTGAACTTTAATCGTTTTCGATCCGTATACTAAGTTGTGATGCATTTTACTTAGGTGATTGATTGAGTGTGTTCTGTATTTACTTGGGATCGGAATTGAAAGTTTTACACTACTCTGCTCTGTCTTGAAACTCTACCGATGTTCTGTAGTGTAGAGGGATGCATGCTGCATGCCTTGATATCAAGTATCAACTTTAGAAACTAAAAATGCTATTTAAAGCTATATGTCTAGGATTTCTTTTGATATCAAGATAGGAATGAAAAATGTCTTTATTCATGAATGCGTAGAGTCTAAACTCTAAACTGTGGAATTATCGTTTGGCTTTTGTAGGTCATGGCATTCGATGAAACGACTTGATCTTGATTGACGCGTCGTCGATGAATCCAGCAACATCAGGAATATAGAATACTAAAGAAAGTGATGCCACTGTGAATACCGCATGTTAAAAAAATAGTGTCATTGATAGTACATATAAACTTAATTTCCGATAACCGATGTTGTAAGTACAGTTTATCCAAATGTTTTTCTCCTTTGGAAAATTTTCTTTGGAAGAAAAAATGTGTAGTTCTTGCAATTTTACTTGCACATTTGGCAAAAGTCATTTAAGTATAGCATTGCACCAGTAGAGAGAAAACTTTCTGTACAGCTTATTTATGTTATCAGTGTTCTTTCTCTAGGTGTTATTTTGCTGGTTGGTCTTTCAGCCTTTTATATAGATGGAATTTACTCATCGACGCCCTCAAACCCTGTTTAAGTTGAAGTAAGGTTTTGCTCAGCAAAGGCTTGTTTCAGAGTCTTGGCAATCATTTTAGTCATTGTAATCTGGGTTATTTTTCATGTAAGCTCTACGGTTACACTCATGTCCTCTACTTCGGTTTGCAATGAAGTCCAAATTCATAACTCTCATCTATGCAACAGATTTAATGTTCTACTCATTTACTATACCATAAAAGGGGTGGTTTTATATTGGTGGTTTTATACTTATATGAACAATGTTCTCCTTTACAAAATTTCTGTTTAATATTCTTGTTAGAGTGAATATATATCAAGGTCATATATGCAGACCTAATTACAATGCTAATTTACATTTTGGTTATACAACAAATGTACACTTAATATACAACAGATGACTTTCTAGCAAAGTTATGTTTACATGTACACAATTACATGAAAATTTTTTTTATTTGGTATGGTTACATAATCAAAAAACAAAATTATGTATTTTGGTAACATATGTATGCCCATTTTGGTAATTATACCCAGTCAAAGCACTTTTGCCTTGCAACTTACCAAACACCTAGAAATTGCTTTTCGTTCTCACAACACTTTTAAAAACAGTTTACCAAACACCTCAGCTGCTTTAGTTCGGAAGTGCTTCCTCTCACAGCACAGCAATCCCAAACTAAGCCTAAAGGTCAGAAGCAAGCTGATAATATAGAGGGGCAGAACAGTCTTTTTTCTTCATGTAACGGCTCGGCTCAAGCCGGCACTGTTACTAAGCGTATAATTTGGTGTGGCAGGATTGATGAGCGGGAAAGGGTTGACCTTCGCGAGTTCTTCTCTTCTGGAATCGTCTTCTTCAGTTCTTCTTCTCCGAGTCTCCGACGGTCCAGAAGCCAAAAGCCGTCTTGCCTCTCTCAGCCTAGGTGGTTAACCGCTCACTCCCTCAGTGCAACTTTCAATCTCTCAAAGTCAAAGGTAAGCAGCTTTCAATCGTTTTCAGTAATCTTGGCTCCACCCATTTCAATTATAGTTTTCTCGTTCAGTCTCCCCAATCTTGGGTGATTTGAGCTTCTGTGTGATTGCTGATAATGGATCTCTCTCTCTAAGTCAGCTGGTGCAACTTCAAGATGATATGTCTGACCTCACATATTTATCTTGTAATTGTTGCCAAGCTCAAATATTGCAAACACAAACTTATTCCATCCAAGGTGTCGAGCTGTAGACAATAAATTCCTGTTGTGAAGCTCCAGTAATGAGTGGTTATGTTATGATGGCAATTTTTAAGGTTATGTGGATGGAAAGGAATAAGAATACTTTTGAAGGAGCTAGGGGTGAGGAGGTGAACCATTTGTAGGATAGAGTTTGTTATTTTGCTTCGTTGTGGACATCCATTTCTCCTGAATTCAGTGATAGTTCTTTATATGCTTTGTTCGTTTGTTGTTGGATTCGAAAGCTACTGTACTATAGTGTTTCATCACTTTTATGTCCCTTTTACACAAGGTTTTTCTTTGTATTACCATTGAGTTACTTTGTGTTGTTAGTTGTTTCCTTTTAGCTGCTGTGGTTTGTTAGTTTCAGTGGACAGTTTCTCCTATTCTTTCTATTCCTCTTTCTTGTTACTGAAATTTGTTTCTTATCAAAACAATAGACTGAGTGAACAGATGTCAAAACTTGAAGCATGGGAGGAAATAGGGATTGCAAGAATTAATTCCTATAAAACTGACAACGATTTGAAATTTCTCTCTCCTCGCTGTTCAGATAAAATACCCAAACCTCCATCAGCCAAATATCTTCCTGCTGTTAATTGGAAATCCTAAATCCCCAGACACCTCCTCTGCCCTCAAAGTTCTTGGAAAACCATACAAATAGCTACTTTTAATAGAGTTATAAAGCCTCTGTCTGGTTTGGATTAAAAGATTCCAATGGAGAGTTCGACTTCTTTATATTTAGTTTTTTGGTTTCTCTTTGTTGAAATTTGATTGCACTTTCCTGGGGACTTATTCCTGTTTGTTGATTTTGGTTTGGAGTTGCTACTTTCTTTAATTTTTTTTTTTTGGATTTAATTGAATTCCTTTGTTGTCTTTAAAAATCTGATTTTATATGGATAACAATAAGCTGACAATGAACAATATTGTGGCGTCTTATTTCAAGGGCCTCTTCTCTTCTCATTCTGGATGTGACCCCTAGGTGATCAGAATTAGTAAACTGTCAAGGATATCTAAGATAAGATGCAAAGATGATGTACTTTACAAGTAATTGATGCTCACTCTTTTCTCCTAAAGTCAACTTCTTTAAACAAATAAAATGTGGACTTTTATAAAACCATTGGCTTCATTAGGTATAAAATAACAGCTTAGTTGCATTTGTTAATGATAGCCAACTACAACCCAAGCAAAGCTTAAATTTGACTATGATATAGCCTAAGTTTTGATTTGACTGTGTCTTATGACACGCTAATCTATATTTAACTACATACAGGCATGATTAGCGCTCCAAATAGGTCTATATAGTGTTTGTGGGTATAGTTGCAATATTTTCCATATTACTTTTAGAACCAACCATTTGGAGTTGACCCTACCTGCAGTCTGTGCTACCAATGGCTAGAAGGACAGTCCATGAAGCCTTCTCTTCATCTTCATCTTCCACCTTCTCAAAAAAATGGATGTATGATGTGTTCTTGAGCTTCAGAGGTGAAGACACACGGAACAACTTCACAGGCCACCTCTACATGGCATTGCAAAATGCTGGAATCAGCACTTTTGTTGATGACCAGCTAAGAAGAGGGGAGGATATAACTTCTCAATTAGTGCAGGCAATTCAAGGGTCCAGTATTTCTGTTATTGTTTTCTCAAGCACATATGCAGAATCCACTTGGTGTCTGGACGAGCTGGTGAAGATCATGGAATGTACACAAACATCGAGGCAAATGGTTTTCCCAATATTCTATGATGTTGATCCGTCAGATGTCAGGAAACAGAATGGTAATTTTGCACAAGCATTTCAGAAACATGAAGAGCGCTTTCTGTCAGATATGGATAAAGTGCAGAGGTGGAGAGCTGCTCTTGTTGAAGCTTCAAATTTGTCTGGCTGGGACCTTCAAAAAACCGCAGATAGGTAAATTTACTCATTTTTCTTGACATTTCTTTAATATTCAACATAAATATTTAGAAATCTTGGAACTAGGACTCCAAGTTGGCTACTACTTTTCACTTTCTCTTGCCAGACTTTTGCGTAATATTTACAGATAGTAGCCATTATATTTTTATTATAGTGAACCTATTGTCAAAATAAGTAATTGTTAATTCATTTTATTTTTGTTGTTGAATGTTATTTCTGGTTATGATTATCCTTGCCAGGCATGAAGCAAAGTTTATCAGGAAAATTGTTGACGAGATTACTAGACAGCTTCCGAGTGAATACTTAAACATAGCTGTCTACCCGGTTGGAATGCATTCTCGTGTGCAAGATATAAATCATCATTTATGTAGTGCATCAAATGATGTTCGTATGGTTGGAATTTTGGGGATGGGTGGAATGGGTAAAACAACAGTTGCCAAAGCCATATATAACCAGTTTTACCATGACTTTGAAGGTAAAAGTTTCCTTGCAAATGTTAGGGAAACTACAAAGCAAACCAATGGTGAGGTTCTTTTGCAAGAACAACTTCTTTCTGATATCTTGAGAACAACCAAGATAAAGGTAGATAGTGTTCATAGTGGGATCAATGTGATCAAGAAAAAACTTAGGGGTTTAAGGGTACTTGTCATAATTGATGACATTGATCGAACAAGCCAACTGAATGCGTTGGCTATAAACCCTATAAACCATGCATGGTTTGGTCCAGGAAGTATAGTCTTAATAACAACAAGAGATGAACAGTTGCTAAAGCAACTGAGAGTGGATGCAATCTATTTGACAGAAGCAATGAATGAAGAAGAAGCTCTTGAGCTCTTTAGTTGGCATGCTTTTGGTAATAGTTGTCCTGATGAAGAATATTTAGAACTCTCAAGAAGTGTGATCACATATTGTGGGGGTTTGCCACTAGCTCTTGAAGTATTAGGATGTTTCCTGTTGGGAAGGAGCATTATAGAGTGGGAAAGTGCACTGGAGAAATTGGAGAGAATTCTTGATAATGACCAAATATGGGAAAAGCTCCGAATCAGCATTGATGGACTAAATAAGGATGGAAAGGAAATATTTCTTGACATAGCTTGTTTCTTTATTGGAATGGATAAGAACTATGTCATACAAATATTGGATGGTTGCGGCTTTTCCGCAGAAATAGAAATCAGAGTCCTCATTCAACGGTGTCTTGTAACTGTTGGTGAAGCAAACAAGCTGATGATGCATGATTTACTTCGAGATATGGGTAGAGAAATGGTACGTGCAGAATCTACTAACCTCCCTGGAAAACGTAGTAGAGTTTGGCGTCGGGACGATGCAATAGATGTACTGACAGATAAATCTGTAAGTACTTCCCAATTATTTTTGTGCTTTTAATGTAATCATATGTATCTCCACATCTAAAGATTTTATTCAGAGATGTTTATGCAGTCCAATTTCTATAAGGTCTTGTACCTTCCTCATGGTTCATGTATTTATGACTGCTTGATCTGCATAATTGTTTTCACCTGGAAATCACCTTTCCTTACTAGTGTGTACTTTCCTTACTAGTGTGTACGCCTTTTATATTATCAGGGAACTGAAGAAATTCTAGGAATCACTCTAAATGTATCTGGACATGACAATGTAAGTTTTAGTACAGAAGCATTTACGAATATGAAGAATGTGAGATTTCTCCAACTGAACTACGTACAAGTCAGTGAAGACTACAAATATCACCCCATGCGCCAGTTAAGATGGTTGTGCTGGCATGGGTGTCCTCTGGACTTCATACCACATGACTTTATGCAACAAAACCTAGTTGCTATTGAACTACAGTATAGCAACCTCACACAAGCTTGGAAAGATTGTGAGGTACATATAATTTCCAGCAATTCATATTCTGCATCTCCTTTTAGTTTTACCATCTTGCACTCTCTGTTCTTTTTGGATAACTTCCTTTTGTTTTGGCTATGTAACAGTTACTTGGGAAGCTAAAGATTCTTAATCTCAGTCACTGCTATGGCATAACACAATTGCCAAACTTTTTGAAACTCCCAAATCTAGAGCAGTTGATACTTGAACACTGTGAGTGCTTGTCCGAGGTTCACGAGTCCATTGGAGAACTTAAATCACTTTTTTTTGTAAATTTGCAAGACTGCAAAATGCTTAAGGATCTGCCAAGGAGTTTCTATAAGTTGAAGTCTATTGAAACTCTTCTCCTCTCAGGTTGTTCAAAATTTGAAACCCTGGAGGAAAACGTAAGGGAGATGTTATCACTGACTACTCTTTTCGCAGATTTCACAGCTATAAGAATAATACCATCCATGGTACGGTTGGAGAACCTGGAATCATTGTCTCTATGTGGCCTCAAATCTTTATATCTGGAATCACCTCCTTTGTTACAGGGATTAGTTCATTTAAAGGAAGTATATCTTACAGACTGCAACTTAACTGATGATGTAGTATTTCCTAAGGATCTCGGGAGAACTCAATCTTCTTTAGAAGTTTTAGATCTAACTGGAAATAATTTTCATAGCCTTCCAAGATTAAGTGGCCTTTTGATGCTTCAAGTTTTATCATTGGAAAACTGCAATTTAACTGATGATGCAATTCCACAATTTGGGACTCTACCTTCTTTAGTAAAATTGGCTCTAGGAGGCAATAAATTTTGTTGGCTTCCAAGCCTCGAGGGCCTTTTGAAGCTTGAGATTCTACTTCTGAATGATTGCAAAAACCTTCATGCAATCCCTATGTTACCAACAAGTTTGAAGAGGCTGAATGCTGATGACTGCATCGAGTTGATACGAATCCCAAATTTGTCCGAAATGTCAAATATGACGATGCTGCAACTAAATGGGTGTGTCAGCTTGAATGAGTTACCAGGCTTGGATGAGTCGTTAAACTGCATGATGACACTGAGAATGCTAGGTACCAACAACGTCACCAAGGATTTTCTTACTGAGAGCTTCTTACAGGTCTCTCTCTCTCTCTCTCTCTCTCTCTCTCTCACTCTCTCTCTCTCACACACACACACACCACACGCACACAGAAGAAGTACTGGCTTATACAAACATTTCTTCACTTGGTATAGGGATGGACAGGATCTGGTGTAATTTATCTTCCTGGAAATGTAGTCCCGGAGTGGTTCCCTGATTTCAGGGGTACCGAACATTTCAATATGCCTCAGATCATTGGTTGCAATTTCAACGTGTTGACTCTGTGCATCGTTTATTCTTCGTGTCATGACGAATTACCTTCCTTTGAGATTTTCATACATATTATTAATTGTACCAAGAAGAGGAAATTTGTCACCCAGATAGAAGGCATAGTAAAAGCTTCAGATGAAGATTATCTTTTACTGGCACAGATACCAACCAAAGAGTGCAATTTGGAAAGTGGCGACCTCGTCAAGGTTGTTGTAAGACCTGAAGATAGTTATTTCGAGGTGAAGTATGTAACGGTTCGAGTATGTGACAAAGCTATTAACTCGCAAAATGAATTTTGGTATCAGTTTTGGTATTTTGCTGATGATAATGATAGTGACAGAAAAGATTATTATGGCTTTGATTTCGATTATACGTATGATTATACGTATACATATGATTATACGTATACATATGATTATACGTATACATATGATTATACATATGATTATACATATGATTATACGTATGATATGTGTATAGATGATGATGATCTTAATTTTTATGATGACTATGATAGTGATTTATGATCGTGATGATGATGAGGTGAGGAAATGACTCGAACATTTGATGAAGAGTGACCTCCGAAAAGATTTGAGTTTTGATGAACAACAGATGAGATGAACTGGAGGATGTCAGTAGGTTGGGCATGTGAAGCGAAAAAGGAGAAACAAACAAAAGGTGCGACCCTAAATTCTCCATTCTAAAATAGTTTATATTTCATATTTTGATGTGTACTTGCCTAACCTAACCTTCAGGTGTTGCTCTTGAACACCATGTTTCAGGATAATTTGATTTCCCTTGATGAGTATTTGTGACAACACTTTACCAGCTACACTACCTGGATTGGTATGAATGCCATCCTGATACGAACTTGACTTCATGGACGTTGGACTTTCATCAAAGTAAAGTCTTTGGAACATACAAATCGGGAAGAGAAGTTGTCTGCAATGAAGTCGAAGCCAATGAAACCCCCCAAGCATCCCGAAATACGTAGTAAATTGTGGCACCATTAAGATGCAGCAGATGTATTGACAGAAAACTCGGTGAGAACTCTCCCAAGGGTTGTTGACAAAAGTAGAGATTTTTTTCTCACAAGATTTCTCTTGTTTTTGTTCTCTGAGCAGAGTGTAAGAATTTATTTCTGTTTTTTTATTGACGTCAGTATAACCAAATAAAATGATTATCAAGCCTCGATAAATATTTTATTATCCCTCAAGTCAACACTGAATCCCGACCATTTCCACCCAAGTTGGCCGACGAAGAACATATGTGGAGACAAGGAAGAGCTGTTGACTAGGGTTAGAGACTTTAGAATGGAAGACCTTAGGTGTAGGTTATTTTGAAATTCAAAATTTGAAAGATGACAAGTGGTCTCTCTCTTACATCTTACACCTTTATTTCCCATTTATTGTTTTGTTCCCTTGCACAATGACTTTTCTACCCTTATTGCCTTGCAAAATATCTATGGGTCTTTCTAAGTCATTTCTATATGAAGTCAAAGACTAGATCCACATTTTGTGCTTACGCATTGGTCAATTACATCTCACCAGTGATTCCTTTTGATCTCCACCCTTGATTTGAATTGTTGGCCTTTAAATAGCCCATTCGCTCTCTCGAAACCGTGCATCCCCTTGGTTCTCCCATTTTAGAACAATAAAAGCTCTCTTTTCTCTAGTTTTAGGTTAGTTTTTGATACCTTGTACATAGTTATTTGAGTTTTGTGTAAAAGAAAGGTGTGTAGCTACTTGGGTTTCACCAAAACCAAAGTTTCTACACAGTTTGATCAATCACTTCTCTTGTTTCTCACACATTCAAGTCTTGTTCTTACTTTGTTCTTGAGATTTTGTGGATTTGTACAGTGATTTGTGTTCTAGAAACCGAAATCCATATACTTTGAAGCATTTCTCTTTTCATATAGCATCTAAGAGGCAAGGGAGACATCTTGTGCTTTTGGTTTGACTCCAAAAATAGTCAAATCCTTGGGTATATCACTTGTTCTCCACTCCTTGTTCTCTTTGTTTGTTATTTATGATGTACGTTTATGGCCTGTAGTTGTGTCAATATGAGCTGTGAGTATTTGAATTTGGGGCTAGGGCTTACTTGTGCACAAAACAACGTAAATTTCTATGTTCTTTGATGTTTATGCATGTTTTGAATATTTTGGCTACTATACTTTCATGTATCCTAAGTGTGTTTATAGATTTATTACCTAGAAGCATGCTTTAGGAAATTAATGAATTGGAAACATGAACTCGATAAACTCTTGATTCCATGAGCATGTGTAGCTAAATAGGTGGTGGCTTAACTTACTCCTATGGGAAAAACTAAGTTGCTTGAATTTCTTACCTTGAAAATAATGCATGATGTTGTGAGTTTATGTTTCGGAAGAATTTAGGCTCACGGCACCATAGCTCATTTAGGATCCGAAATATTTGAATGGTATAAAGGTTGTGTAATTTAGCTTTGCTTCAGAAGAGATTGTTAAATTGCATGACTAGTTGGTTTCTTGGTAGCTTCTTCAAAGCACCATGGGGAAATTTATCAAAGCATGTCGTTTCATTAATTTAGGGTTACATTATGTGCATGAGTAAGGTTACGTGTGATGTCTAAGTCTCTATTTCTCTCTTACATCAAAGTCTCTGTTTTTATTTGCTTACTTTATTTTTGTGTACTTTAATTTGATTGCATAAAAATTAAAATCAATCAAGCCGTTCACTACCATAATTGTTAATACCATCTTCATGATTTTTAGCTTCCAAAGGGCTAAGGTTGTGAATTTGTGCAAAGGTAGACTTGCATGTGTTTTCTACGTTTTATTTTCGCGGTAATCTAAATAGGGTAGAGTTACTCAATCCTTTGGCTACGATACTCTCACTTTCCCTTTATTAAAACTTGGTCTCATATACTTGGGAGTAGGGCACATCATTCATAAATTGTATACACATTCATACTAAAAGATGTTCCCAACACCTTTGAATGTTAAAGCATGAAAGCACACTAACTGCTAAACAAACTTAACCCCTCAACCATTGTTTTCAACCATCTTACATGGCCACTAATGACAAGAAGATAGAGGAAAACATCCTTGGATAAGTAACCACGTGGTGTGGTGTGTTGGTCGAATGGCCTAGTCTGGAACCCCCAGGTCTAGCGTTCGAATCCCAGCTCCATCCCGTGGCCAGCAGATTTGAGGGACCATTTGGGTTTGTGCGTCTGCGGTGCAGTGGATTAGTCTGGCTTTGCCAGGCTTTCGCCGCAATGTCGGTGTAGGTGTCCTGGCACTAGGATACCACTGTATGGGTGTGTGAGTTACTAACAACTAACCCGATCAAAAAAAAAAAAAAAACATCCTTGGATAAGTTGTGAAACAATTAATGCTAGTAAAAAGGACTTTCTATAATAAGGATAAAGGCTTCATGCCTAACATACATGATCACTATTCACTAACAGGGGAATCAATTACTGGCCCAGCCTAGGCTGTGGTAAAATAATACTTGCCAACAATTGTAGGAGGAACGCGGCTGAAAAATTAGCCAACTACCTATTTTATCCTCGTCCTTTTCTAATCGAGGATCGAAATACAACAAAGCCAACAATAAGCATACATCCACAACCCATTCCATTTCTACGCACCGAGCAAAACAGTCTCAATACGCATGGAGTATGAGAATGAAATTTACCTTTACTATGTTAATAACGATTATTGCTACTGTGTGTAGCTTCGAACACGATGTTTTATAACTTCGAAGCCAACACCCTCCAATTCCGCTCAGGTTTGCACTCCACTACTACATAGATTCTGAAATTGAGCACTACCAAGCCCAGGTTCTTGCTCTAAGATGATCATCAAACCATGAAGCCCAGAAAACTGTCGTGCACAGTGAGCTCCGTCGGCACCGAAAACAACCAAAAATTCCATTTGATCATAACTCATGCGAAATCAAAAATTATGTGTACTAATGTGTAGAGCGTGAAGAGAAGATCAATTTATATACCTCAAGCATCGACAATGGTGACTGGAGTCACGCCGGAAAAGCTTGAAGCTTCCAAGCTTCGAATCTCTCTCCAACATCCTTGCATGGACGATCCATCACCATAGACGTGTCAGCGCTGAGAAGAGGAGTCAAACGCCAGTGGTGCGCCGCCAGAAGATGGCCGTACGGAGGAGTTCCGGCCGAATCTCGTTTTCAGGTCGCGTCGCCGGTCAGAGCCCGAGCCTTCTAGATCGATCTGATCTGGTCCATCTCCTTTTAAACAGCATCTAACAGCCAAAATCAGTTGGTGGAGAAAGATCGCTCCACCTGATTTTCTATTTTTCTTTAATAATTTCTTTAATCCCCAAAACTTCCAAAATTAGTAAAAATTAGCTCGGGTATCCGAAAAATTTTCCGAAAATTCTCACAGACTCGTTGTGTTGTGTGCATTACTCTCAAACCCTTAAATCAAGAATTTTTCCCAGTGAAAAATTCTGAAAATAATTTCCAAGCACCATTAATAATTTTTGAGATCGTAAATAAATAATTATCAAATTATCTCAATTAAGCTCGATAAATTTTCCGGGCTCACATGTCTTGTTCTATCGAAAGATTGGGTCTAGTGCATGCTGTGAGAGTTGTGGTTTCAGGGAAGAGACTGCTATTCATTGTTTGTGGGACTGTGAAGTAGCTACTGATGTATGGAAAAATACTTTCTTGGTGGATGTCTGCAAAGTCTGGAAAGAACAAAATTTCATGGATCTTTTTAATCATGTTGCAACTGTTGCTAAAGATTGGGAGCTAGAATGGTTTGTAGTGATTGCTTGATTTTTATGGCAAAATAGAAATTGCAGAGTTCATGGAAGAATGTCCCACAAGCCCTTGAGTTAATTAACAAGGTTGCTGCTTGGTTTGATTTTAATAGTACAGTACAAAAAGGAGATGATGAGATGAGCAATGTGCCTAGTGTATTAACATGTATGATCATTTTGGTAATTATACCCAGCCAAAGCACTTTTGTCTTGCAACTTACCAAACACTTAGAAATTGCTTTTTGTTCTCACAACACTTTTAAAAACAGTTTACCAAACACTCAACTGCTTCTTCTCACAGCAAGTTCGGAAGTGCTTCTTCTCACAACACAGCAATCCCAAACTAAGCCAAAGCCTAGCTCAACCAAAGCAAACATGGCTTCGTTAGTTGGAAGCACAGTGAAGCCAATAAATATTGCTTTTTCTACTCTTTACAATTACATGTGATGCTAAAACATAAGTCAGAATCACAAATGATTTGAGCGGAGGAATGAATCTCAGCTTTCACTGTAAATCCTCAGATGACGATCCCGGCGTCAAAGTACTTCTTCCCCAACAATAGTATGAATTCAGTTTCAATTTCAAACCTACCTTCATAGGCCGAACAGATCGACTTCTATTGAAGTTTTCAGTGGTCAGGTTCATTTAAATGGTTTGATCACTTTGATGTATATGATGGAGGAAGACTGGAAGAGACTACTGCGCTTGGAGTGTTGGAGTATAACATCAACTGGCAATGGCCCTTGTAGGTTTAACTTCAAAACTGGGAGTACGTACATACTCAGATCGGCTAGCTATTGATTATAGGGTAAAAACAAAGCACTCGTGTAGGCAAGTCACCTTTTAGTAAGTTAAAGGAGTAAAGGGAACTCAGTTTGGTTCGGGTCGGATTTCATATTGATAAAACCAAAAACCGGAGCCAAATTGGCCGATTCAGTGCGATTTCCTACACCGACCAGCCTGTTCACTCCGGTTCCAGTTAAATCTAATCAGTCTGGTGCAGTTTAATTGGTTTTCGATTTTTCAATGCCTCATAGTCCACCCCAATCCCTGACAAATAACAGCCTACTAAGAGCTCTTAAGAATTGAGAATAGACGAGGGCTTAACCCTGAGCCATTAGGCTGCTCATTTCTCTCATCTCTTTCCTCTCCTAGCTAGCTAATTAGGATGAAAGCGGAGAGGAAAATAACAGCTCTCTTTTGCCAAACTCAACGTCTTTAGGGTGTTTCCATTATTTGCCAAACTATCCGCCATCAAGTTTGCTTCTCAAAGGACATAATGAAATGAAAAAGAAAATGAGTGTTTGAGCTTCAAAATACGTTGGACTCTCTAAGGGACGCCATAAGAGTTGTTGATACAGTCAATTATTAATCTCCTCCCACATGGACATTGAAAGCCAACGTTCTTGGGATGAATAAAGCTATCACTTAACGCCTGAGGTATAGCTGGTGTTAAAAAGAGTTTGTACTTTCTAATTTGCACCTCATAATTGAAGAGCAATCGCAAGAACTACATAACAAAACCACTCAACTTTTACATCACCTACAGATCTTATGTGACCATATAATCGAAAGAATTCATACAGGCATGAGTACATGCAAAAAACAAATGGTGAAATGGAACCAGAACACACAATCAATCAGTCTATCAATAATAAATGTGGCGAATCTCATCTATATTTATGTAAGAACATTGTGTTTAAACATTCAGCGTTGGCGTTGTATCTATGAAGTCTTTGTTTTTTCTTTTTTCATTTGTAAGTTAACTGGCAGGACGAAGTCCAAAGAAGACAGGATTTTTGGAAATTAGAATTGCTGACCATGTCAATTGCTGTACAAAAGTATAGTGGGTGTTGAAGCATCTTAGTGGCTGACAGAAGTCAAGGCCTACAGAACAAGCTGCCTAGCCTGATCATGAAACACTAACCAAGCAACACGTGGACTCAGTCATCTCCAAAACCTCCATCATCCATGTCCATCTCGTCCCCGTCACCATAGCCATTGTCATCTCCCTGCACTTCATCAGCATCCCCAACAGTGTAGGTAGGCATGCTGTAATCTAATTCATCATTTTGAACTTCCTCGCTTGGCATGATTTCTTCCTTGGTTCTCATAGATTCCAGACTCTCATCACTGAAAAACGCGGTATATGGCTTCGAAACCTGCATTCGAAATATAGAACTCACACATATATAACATAAAATGACAAGTATCGGGCTGAAAATCTAGTTTTGCAAAAGAATGTCTCTATTTTGTTACCAAGAATATATGTCAATTATGTCCATGCATCACTAACAGTTCATTTTATCTAATTTGAAAAGGAACACACTTATTAAACAAGGATACAACAAAGTGGACTAGATGCCCACATGAAAGTGACAGAGCAGAAGCTCAAAACAAAACCACAGAAACCAAGAAACCCACATGGAAACAACCAAAAACGAAAACAGAACTCCTAAACGGCTGCTGCTCTGCAGTCCATTAAAATACAAGAGAAGCAATAAAGCCTCAAAAACTTAAGCCCAAAGAGCTGACCAAAATCCAACTCTCTCCCAAAGCTCTGCACTTTCATAGACTTAAAGATATTCTTCTCTTTCTTTCCATCCAAAGCACCCACAATAGAGCGAAGGCACCAAAGTCCCACAAAAGTTTGGCTTTCTTGCCATTACCAAACCAGAACTGTTTTAATTAAAAAGACTGGAAGTCCACACTGGAGACTCCCAGTTGCCCCACCACCCTCCGTATGTAACTTCTGCCAGAGATAGGACTAAGGTATACATTGCTAACAGTTACAAAAGAGACTATTCATTCATCACGTTTCCTAGAAGAAAAAGAACTTGAGATGATTCAACCAGTGTTCATACAGAAAAAGATCATTACCTGTTAACTTGTTAAAATAGTAGAAAAGAAACTTTCCATATGTACAATACCATGAAATAATTATACCTCAAACTTAGAATTATAGAAACTTTAGAGCATTCAACCCAAGACAGATGGACATTGGTGCCAGTTTGTAGAAATAGAAAAATCATTTTACATAAGATGGCAGCTTTCAGAATACCTATTGTGGAACATATATTTTCAAAACCAAATATCAAGAAGTGAAGACGGAATTTTAGAAGCAAGATTTAAAATGTCCAATGTGAGATTTCATATACTTGAAAATGATATTCACCTTAATTAAGCATTGTCTCTTTTCAGCGCTTTCCACTAGGTTATTCCAATGGCTATCACTCCTCCTCAATGTTGATGCAGATCCAACCACCTAAGAAATAGTCAATTTTGAAAATGCATATCGTACACCCACCAACAAATAAGTTCGTAAAATGAAGCATAGTATTTAAACTTCATTCAAAACTTTTAACTTGAATCATACCAGGATAGATGCTTTTGCTCTAGTAATCCCAACATTCATTCGCCGAAAATCTTCCACAAACCCAATTCCTCCTTCCTTGCTTGCCCTGACACAAGAAAATATTGCAACCTCCTTTTCACGTCCCTGAAAGAAAACATTAAAGATCTTCACTTATACTACAACATTTAAACCTTCAGATGACCAACGAAGTAAAACATTTCTTGAAATATTAATTTAAATTAATTTTTTGTGGGGTTGGGTTAACAAAATAAGGCAACTGGATTGCATGTCAAGCATTTGGACGAATCTATGCAACACCAAATGACATTTCCTATATGCGGACAACTCCATCCATATTACATTATGTCATTACCTAAAAACTAGATCAGGTGTCTAGTATTTCAGAAATGGGAAGAATAAGCCATCTTACCTGGCAACCATCAACAGTAGTGATTTCCACTTCTTTCTCAGAGTCCACTCCGAAAGTACTTTTGAAACGTTCTTTCAAGAGATCTACTTGTGCACGGTAAGTAGTTATAATTGCAAACTTATTACTAGATTTAAGCTCTGGATATCGGCTCACCAACTTGTGATACAAGTTCAAGACAAATTCAACCTCATCAGCATTCACCCAAGATCCACTTGCCTGAGGCTTGACTGATTTCCCTTCATGCAAGTCAAAGAAGCAAAATGGTCCAAAGCAGCTATACTCATGCCATGAACGCTTTGTCTGCTCTCTGATATTAGGACCATCTTCCAATGAGTCTGCATAAAACTCTCCAGAAGGAAAGCTTCTGATCTGCTCAGGAATACATGGATATACATTTTAAATAGAAGGTTTTGAAGCTCAAAAGCAGAGGCATATGACAAGTAGAGTAACTTAGGGGAAACAACTAATAAACAAATAACAAAATAGAGAGCCTTTTTACAAAAAATGAGAGAGAAAAAGAGAGTTCAAACTCAAATAGTACTAGACTAAATATATGGTTACTAACTATAGTTATTTCATCTTCAGTACAGCAAGAACAGTACTGACTACAGATACATTAACTAACTAAATACAGCAAGATGTCCTCAGACGTTATTTTTGGTATATAAAACGAAAATGAATTATACACTTCAGGTTTGTAAAAGCAATGATGTTTTACTTCTTTTCAGAATAACATATTATGTATCTTTCTAACTTTGACACATTTTGTTCTCTAATTCATATTCTGTCATGTCTATGTATAGGATACTATACTGTGTCATGTCTAAAAGTACCAAAACCTTAATTTAATATTAATATCTTGTGACTTTGCGGCTTCAACAACTCAAGTTGTTAAGATATGAGGCCAAATGTGGGCCGCTCTCTGCCACAAGAGAACCTAGCATGTGGAATCCAATGAAAGTGGGAAGGTTGTAATAGTAGGCAGATAAGTTTATCAGTCTCTCATTTGTTCTGGTATCATGAGAAATTTCACCGGTGTAGTACCACAGTTTCTAAGGTTATTTATAGTATGGTCAATCTTTAGTAAATTTCAACGGGAGCTCTTCATCTAACCTCTGGATGCATACGATACTGCATCTTCAGCATGGTCACTGGATATCCAGCCCGCTGAAATCTCTCGAACATACTCCTTCCATACCTACAATCAGGAAATAGCTATCAGACATTTAAACCAATAAATCAATAAGATAAAAGAAAATCACAATATTGTGGTTTTACCCAAATTTCACAGCAATGGGAGACTTTACAGTAGCGGGCAGTTGAACAGGGTCACCTATCTAAATGTGAAACAACACACAACTATTTACAATTTAGCACAGTAAAAAATGAAAGGAACTGAAAACAAAAACTGGAATTAATTACCAACAAATAGCATTACCAGAAATACTTGTTTGCATCCATTCGCCAATGGAACAAGAGTCGCGGGTTCAACCTAAACACAACCATACCATGTAGATGTCAAAACTTCAAGAGCCATTAATCAATAGTATACACCTAGAATTAGACATGCACCACCTTTTGATGAAAAATAAAACCAAAAGTGCTAATCATAATCTGACATTCAACCATAGAAGTCAAAAGAATCTGCTAATGTCAAAACATACTTGAGGGTTACAGGAAAAGTATAATTGTTTGAACCCGAGAGTAGAGACCTATTGTGTTTTTACACTAATGAAAAGACCATAAAAGAATAATTAAAACCTTAAAACAAACTCAAATTTATACTAGGCAGGAACTTGATCTTGTTATGTTAGATGGACTGCATTTGCATTGACAAAGCTTGTTTAGAAAAATTAACATAATCTACAATGGCATAAAGCTTTAAACACCAAGTAGAAGCATGGCCAAAATAATAATTATTCTAATTGATACGTTTCAAAATAAATTTTAACTTCCGAGTTCTAAGGAACAACCTAATCGTTGACAAGGTGAGGAATGAAATTTCCTTCAAAACAAAACAAAAAATAAACAAAAAATCCTACCACGGACAGCAAAAATGTTTTACAATTTGGGTAAACCCATATTTGTAACGTGTAGTTAAAAAGACTATATGTGTGTGTGTGTGTGTGTGAAGTAATAAATTACTAATTATTATAGATAAGGAAAAATATGTATTATACTTTAGAATATCAAGATGAGAGACAGAGATCAGCGAAGGGGTAGGGAGTTTAGGAACTGATGAAATAGGTAAAATGGATTATCGGAACTCACAGCCTGTGCAGCTTCATCTATTATAACAACATCAAAACCACGATCAAATTTACCGAAATGGGCTGAACCACTGCTACTGAGGGTCGAGAAGACCTGCCATTCATACATATTCATTAAGAAGATCAGATAAATAATAAAAAGAACCCTTTACAAAACTCACTGTAAACGTTATAACAGAAGGTTACTGTAACCTACAATTATGGCCTCCTCCAAAATTACAGCTCGAAGTGCTTCATCACCTCCATCTAGTTTAGCACCCCCCATGCTTCCTTTCTTTCTTTGTACCTGCAACAGGACATTTTTGTTCAATTTCAAGCAACATGTGTACACTTTCCTGGTTATTTTCAATAAAAATTTTACATGGGTGTCATAGTTATAACATTGACAATGCAGCCCAGGTTCCATGGGCATCATGAATTACCTCTGTGTGTGGATGTGAAACCCCTTGACATAAAGAGATTCTACACTTTAGACAGAATTTGTCTCATGGATTGTGATTTTTTCAAGCTCATACTGAACTTCAAATAAGAAAGTTATTGGAGTCTGCACTAGCTCGTTTTCAAATCTTGAAAAGGAATTAAAAAAAAATAAAACAAAGGGTTCTTGAACCCAGAAATTAGGGAAAAAAAAATATATTGACTAGATATCTCGGAAAGACAATAAACGAGAAATATTATTGGTATTGATAGATTAGTCACGAGTTCCCAATTATATTCTGTTGATTCCATTCCCGACCCCTATCCAAGGGAGAACAAAAAGTTATTTTAGCTTTAGCAATAGACATAAAATTACAGACTTGCGTCACCAGAATTGTCTTCAACAAATTAGCAGGATGAAAAATCCTAAATTCATTTTGCATTTCTATCTTCTCTCATCAGTATGCAGAAGGTAATACTGAAGGATATGAATTTGCAGTAACAATTGACAGCTTGCTTAAGAGAAATAATTAATGATAGATATGTGGAAATTTTAAAAGTACTCTCAGTTTAAGAGTGATAATATTTAGAAACTATTACGTACCAGCTCATTTATGGAGACAGATCGGATAGAATGATGTTCCTTGACCCCAATCCGCACAATTTTGGGACTATATGAACGGTCACTTTCATCCCGCACACCTGAGCATAGCAAGAATACATTAATCCATGTGGAAACACATAGAAAACTGGAAATAAATGCATGAACGATAAAATGATAATGTAGACTACAAGTAGATATTCAACTTCTCAAACTTTGTCCAAAAGAATGAAAAAATATAAATAAATAAATAAATAAAGTAAATAAAGGTCAGCTACACATTATGCACCAATTTTTTTTATTTTTTTAGTTTTTTGAAAAGAAATAGATTATGCACCAATTTGACCGAACAAGTACCTTGTAGATAACTAAACATCCATGAAAATTGAAGTGTTCAGTTTTTCCTTATGTGATAGGGTCAATGATGGCCAGATATATTAAAGCATAGGGCCAGTGTTCACGCAAACAATTTACATTATCCTAATTTTTTTTATTTATTCAACAACTCTTTTCAGTAAAGAACTTTGAGGACCAAATTCATTGTATGTCTCAAATGTTGCAAACAAACTGAGGCTAAATCATGTCTTTCTAAATATAAATTGATTTTGTACGCAATGCTATCAGAAGTGTCTTCCCTTATCCCTTAATATTGTGGAACAATGTTCTCTTTCAATTGTAATAAGACACATTTAGGTTGAACATTTAAGATTGACAAGTCGTCCTGTATATTGGTTACTTTCAACATTAAACTTTCCTTTTCTTCTGGTTCTCTTATAAAGCCATCCTATGACTGCTTTGACTGGGTATCTAGTTTCAACTGCTATCCTCTTCAACTTACAACTACTACACTATAGAAGGACAAATCAATATTCAATGGATTACACCAAAATGAACCTCAAGCATAAGTTTATCAATGTTCTTTAAAGAATACTTGTATGTTTTTTCTGTACACAGTAATCAAGCTTCCACGAGAATTTTTCAGTAAACATAGAAAAGTTTACAAAGAAACTAAAAATTTAACCAGCAGTTCTCCAAATAACAGGAGCATAATGAATTACTTGGAGAAATTGGAGTTCTAAATCAGAAGAGGATTGTACCATTGTTCATAACACGCAATACAATCTCATCGAGTGCAGAGTTTGAAGGAGCACAGACAAGGACACGTACACGATATTTACGGGTAGAACTGACTACTTCTGGTTTCTGCAAATTACATTAGGGTTAGCAGAGAGGAATATTTCAGATATCAATATGATGCAAAGACTGGCACTTACTAACTCATTTCCAGTGGTTGGAAAAAAACCATCATCGCCATTAACAGGCATTGTTTTCTCTCTAGGGTTGCTACCACTAAGCCAGGGAGACGCTAGTTGCCAATGATTGAATCTAAGAAAAGTGCAAAACATTAATATATAGTGCATTATTGAAACATTACATGTCAACAAAAGGGACTGCCAAAAGAGAACCATAACTCTTTGCACGTGTGATATTTTTTCACCCTCTTGTGGGGTCAGTGGATGGAGTAAAGCAAAAGAGATTTTTATGGCATGGAGGAAGTTGGGGATTTTTTTTCATAGACAGAATTAGATTGTTGTCTTTTCTTTAGGCTTCGGTGCTAAAATATTTTTTAAAAAAATTAAATTAAATTAAAAAAGCCTAAAAATTATTTAAAAAAATAGGTCAATACTTCTCAGCTGGGAGTTGGAGTAATGTACCAAGTGTGTCCTAGGGTTTGTTTTCTGTATGGTGGCTTTCATTGTTTCTGTAATTCCAAACATAGATGAATAAATAAGTAGAACATAAAGGACTGAGTCCCTGCCATGAGGTTGGAGATAAAAGTACAAACTCAAAGGTTTGATTTGCCAACAAGAAAGATAAACAATTTTTTCCAGTGAATAAGAAACATATACAATTTTTTTCAGTGAACAAGAAAAATATACAACTTTTCAGTGAATAAGAAAATATACATAATTTGAGTCATAAGCCATACATTTCTGCCATACATTTATGACTATCATCCCAAAGAAAAAAGAAAAGTAATTAACTACTTACTTCTCCTGAATAGATAACTTCTGCTGATGCTTTATGTCTAGCAGTGCAACCCTACAAGAGAAGTAAATATTACATGATCTAAGAACTTCTCTCACAATATAGAATTTATACATTTCATATTAAAACCCTCTAAGCTCCTAGGATTCACTTCTTCTTTTTACAGATATTCAAACCTGGCTTTTACTCTTGCAGGAGTAGCATGCAGAATGGCACTAAGAAGCGCAAGGATAGTCTGTGTCTTTCCTGTTCCTGGAGGACCCTATATGGATGGAAGCTTGAATCAGTATCATAAACAGGATGTGCAAAATACAATAATATAGTCATACTAAACAATGCAGTAATTAACTTCGGATATTCATAAATTTATAATAGGTTAATAGCTCTATATTATTTTGTCTTGAAATTACTCCAAAATAAAAAATAAAATTAAAATTAAAAAAAAGGCACCAAGGAATTTTAATCTTTATTTACCTAAATAGCTTTGTACACAAGATGACATTAGGGAAAAAAACAAAAAAAGACTAATGTGAATTATGAATGTTATTTGTCGTAATGTCATCAATGCATATATCAAGCACGACAAATTAGCCTCAACTCAAGAACTGAATGCCTAGTGCCTTAAATGACAAGCTTAGACCCTCTATCAACAAAGTACACAGATAAGATAAGGTATGATGTAGTAAAAAAGGAATAAATTATAGAAACGATAGTAACAACCAGCTTCACAGCGGTAGGAATCAGTGAAATAGGAAACTTTCCACAACACACCAAAGGTGCCTTGGAATCACTCCAAGTCAACCCATGCTTCACACACGAGAAGAAACTATCAAGAACTTTCACTATCAACTTAATTTTTCAAAGCTAACAATCTAGCTCTTTTCGTAGAGCCATTGATACATGAATTATTCAAAGAACCAAATTAATGCACTTAAGAATTCTAAAGACACGAGTTATGACAGTTAATACATCGAACATCATGGCATGAAGAAATTCAAAAGACAATAACCTAAAACTGTATATGTGAATTGCATTTCTTACATCCTGAAGAACAGACCTCTTAGTTATATGGTGCTTAGTAACTGGATGAAGTTCTTGAATACAATATGAACTGGCTCCCGCATCACTTTGCCACACTACTACTGCATCATTTTTCCTTCTCATAAATTCATGTCATCCTTTGGGTAACTGAAGCACTAATGCAACCAGAATTTGATAGTAGCCATAGACTTCCGCTAATTATTTATGGCTAAAGGGATCAATACAAAATGATTCTTCTTGCTCCTAAACATGTGTCATTGTTGTTCCTAAGACAATCTTACTAATCTCTGGTCACCCATTATAATTAGATTAGAGATAACCGTACTTGAGACCCATAATATCTAATCAGAAAGCGGAACCTATAAGTTTTAGGTGTTGTACGTTGGCACATGATAAGAGTTCATTATGAAATTTGAATAAAACAGTTTCATAATCTTTCCATCAGGAAACATTAAACAAAAAAAAGCAAGCTGGTATATGGGCTCTAAAGAATTGTCAAATGGACACAAGGAATACCTGTATCAGGATGAATGGTTTTCGTGATAGACCGGCCTGCAACAAACAATAATATTCCTTCATTAGAACAACTGGAAATCTTTATATACAAATTTAAACACCAACAGAGATAAATCTCAACGTACAGGTGCACACAGAAAAATCAGATCAATTTAGTGTTTTATATATGTGAAGGTAGCAACATTCAAACAGGAAATATAACGCACACACGGATACTTTTAATAGTGACTCACCTGTATGGCTTTTTGTTGAGATTCATTAAGATTGTCTTTTATATATTCCTCAAGAGGTCCAGAAACTTTCCAGGCTTGGTCTTCTGCATCAAGATTTTTCTCAGAAGGTGCAAGTATCAAATCCTTAAAAGGGACAGAACCAATTGACCGCAAAGCTATATATTCACGAGCAGTAGTAGATAAACTGCAAATCTGAAACATGTTTTTTGCACTAAAGTCAAATCAATCTCTTTTCTATACATATAAGAAATATATTGTTATTCACAATTAAACAAAGTACATCCCAGAGGACAAGATGTCCACTGAACATACAGCTAGATGTTCTAGGCTGCATCTAAAAATAGCATCAAACAGCAAAAGAGTAAACATTTTAATAAGCTAAGCGACAGAAGCATTTCAATGACACAGAATGGCATGGATAATTCTTAATCCTGAGGAAACTGTTGCCAAAGTGAACCCTTTCCCAGAAGCTCCAGCAGAAAATTCTCTTATTTCTCTCCATCCAAATGCCCAGAATACAGTCATTATAGCACATCTGCCCAGCGAACCCAGTCCATTTTTTTCCCTTAAAGATTCTTGTATCTTTCACACTACGAGGCTACACAATCCACTAGATTGTCCCAACTCAGATTAGACTCCCTAAAAACTCATTTTAACAGATCTCATGCAACTGGATATCGTAGAGACAACCACTCCGCCCACTTACACAGAACACACCAAAGAGGGGAAAGAAAACAGCAGCTCTTCTCCTCTGAACCATGTTTACATGTATTGACCTTACCTGAGAACCCAAGCTAACACCTTACATTGGGACAAACTTTAGCTTTCCATACAACAGAAGAGGGAGAGAATTGAGGAAATAGGGTTGCCTATAAAATTCCTTCGAACATTTCACAAGAGAACTGAAGACTCTAACAACCAATTGTTGTTGTCTGGTGGAGACAAAACAGCACAACACCCTCTAACAGAGATAATAAAGGCATAAGCTCATAAATTCTATCCCAATGGAGTAGTAGAGGATGAAAGGCCATTATATTTGGAATAGTATGGTCCACCATTCATTGTAGTTGGCTACGCTTAAGGAAGAAAGGAAGCATTCAATCATTTCAGTGAGATGACAGTCTGTGATTGATTTATTAACCATTTATGTAATCCCCTGTGTTGTATTTTTCATTTTTGTATAATGGAAGTCCCTTTGTTGTTGAAAATATTACAGAGCAAGCATAAAGTTAGATTCACTTCTAAGTAATAAAGGATCTTTTATCGTACGTTAATAAAAGAAACCCATAATGGGGGGAAATTAGAACGCATGAATTACTACTAAAAGAATTGTACACAATAGAAAGAGACTTCCCACAAACGAAATAACATTATGTAGCAACAGATAAGTGATATACTAAGTAAGGCATTACCTTTGTAACATCAAAAAGCCTGTCTCCTTCACCATTAGAAGTAACCAATGACCGCACTTGTGCCAGCCTCGGACAATATTGAATTGCATCTGTATTCAAGTCTCTGACTTCTCCAGCCAAATACATTCTAAGCTTTATAGATTCTTTTGTGCGACTTTCCACCAATGCAAATGCGTATTTCTTATAAGAATTCTCCTCTGGAACCTGTCGTAATCGATGCCCTCAAATGAGCAAGTATTCCAAAAACCATACTAAAAAAATCCTAGACTGTTCTTTTCTGGTTGTTGAACTCCAAGTGCAAAACCAAAGCCTATCATACGATATACACCTTAAACCGTGCCCCACTTCAATTTCACCAACAAAAACATAGAGAAACGTTGTTTCACCCAATTCCCCAAAACTTTTCGCATTTGGCATACATACTAGGAGAGCAATAAATATGTAACAAAGACTAACAACCATCTAGTTTTACCGTTTGTTTGGACCAAAGTGGTTTCGACAACAGAAAAAGATCATTGGGCTTCACTTTTGTCTGTTCATCATGGCCACCATCCAAGTCAACAAAAACAGTAGCCATGTAAAACCCATCCTCTTCCTTGCATTCCTTCACACAGGTTGTCTTGCCTGTTCCCACTGCCAAAAAATCAAAAATCAAAAATTCAAAAAATCAAAAAAAAAAAAAAAAAATACAAAGGGAATTGGTCTGAATTGGAGAAACGGAGATACATACACTGATCCTTGTTGGAAGCAATCTCAGCTTTGATTTCTTCGAAAATAAGAGGCTCGTAAGTAGAGATATAGTCATCAACGTCTGCGTAACTGTCCTTGACTTGTCCAAATCCCAAGCTCTCATCTATCTTTTCCTTGTCCTTATTTCTTTTCTGATTCACATTCAATTTCAAAAAGCATGAAATTTCATATACCAACACTCCTATATGTATATGTATATGTATATGTATATGAATGAATGAGAGAGAGAGATTACGTCGGCTTCCTGGGTTATGCGGAAGAAGTCCCAACTGAGAATAATCCGGTAAAAACGGGCTATGCAAGCAGCTTCATCGTGGAGAAGCTTGTCTATCTCCACAGCCATTGCCGGAAGGGTTTAGCCCACACACACTCTCAGGGTTTAGAGCACTAGCAACTATTAAGCAAAATTCACCCCAAAATATAAATAGGGGGAATTTGAAAAATATCACTTCTTCTTTTTTTTTTGGACAAATAAAAAATATAATTTTAGTCTTTCGATCTTTTTCTTTCTTAACATTTTCATTTTTTTTTTTAAATATCAATTTATTATCTCACACTTATGTTCATGCTATTAGGACTCGTTGGGTTCACGAAAAAAAATGTGATTTTTATTGAATGGCTAATCAAGATTCTCGTGAACTTTTCATTCTTATGTTTTATAATATTGGAAAAGTTATTATGAAAATCATAATTAGTATAATAAGATAATATAATATCAATAGTTTTTTTATTTTTTTTTTTGGATAAAGGAAGCAAAGTTACACAACAAACCCTATACGACAACCTACACCTAAGCTATCGAACATGAATTAATGCTCGATTAGCAGAAAGAGGAAGAGCCCGTAACCAACTTTGAGTATGATGAGAATGCCCTATCTTTGCAATTGCATCCACCAAGAAGTTTGCTTCTCTTTTGGTATGATGGAAAGATGTTACTTGGGTGACATTGGCAAGAATTTTTATGTCATGGATAAGCTGAATAATTCTCCAATGGGGGCGGCTTGTAGCCATAATGCTATTCAGAAATAATTTTGAGTCACCTTCAACTTCAATATTTTTAAAGGCATGGATCCAGGCAGTAGTCAAACCAGCTTGTAGTGCTAATGTTTCTGCCAAAAGAACATCAAGGGGGCCGATATTATTACGTACTTGCTGCTAAGATAGGCTCACCAGTGGAATTCCTAAAAACAAAGCCAGCAGCTGCACTAGAATTAAGGATCACAGAGCCATCAAAATTCATGCAGCTTAAAAAGAGTCATGGTTAGGAGGTATCCATTTAATGATAGACCGGGAAGCTTTCTTAGGAGGTAAAGTATGACAAGCCTGAAAGTTTCTCCAAACGTTAGCAGCCATATGAAATATTTTTGAAGGAATAAAATTTGAATTTTTTAAAAGAATGTCATTCTTGTTTAAGGAAAACTGAATTGGGAGAGAATTGAGTCGTACTTTTATTGATAATAGGGACCTCTTTATATAGAGGATTACAAGACATAGAATCAGAGTTGTACAAGGAAAGATAATCGTACAATTAATCGGATATCTAAGAATATGTCCGAGAATATCTCTAATTCAAAACCCTATTACAACTAGGTCAAGTAACCTAGAGTTTGGGTCAGATATATATTCTGGATTTACTTGAACACTAGCTCCCCCTTGTGTCGCCCAAACGTGGTGCTCCTCTAGTTGCCTCATTAAAAACCTTATCGAGTAACAAAAACCCAGTTGGACAAAAATAACCTCAGTCGAAGAGGGAAAAGAGCACAACACACCATTCACATTTCGAGACCATAAATCTAGACATCTCCCCCTGATGTCTGCATTTCCCTCTGATGACAAAGGTCATGGGAGTTCGGATAACTTCCCCAAATGATGCTACCAACATGTTTCTCGAAAGTAGAATTTAGGTAATGACTTAGTAAGCAAGTCTGCCACACTGTCCTCAGATCGAACCTAGTTCACTTTGATCTTGAGGAGAGTCTGTTGTTGCTGATTATGCTTGGTGTTGTCGTTTTTGATGTAACATTGCTTCATTTGTTCAAAACAAACAGCATTATCTTAAATGCTTGTAGGCTCATCTGTGGTAGACTTCAAACCACAATTGTTGGAACATGCATAATTATGGATCCAATCCATATACATTCACGAACCACATCGTGAAGAGCAATAATCTCTAAATTGTTCGAAGATATAGCGACTAGGGTCTGTTCTGTAGAGCTCCAAGATATCACAGTCTTTACCCACGGTGAACACTTAACCAACTTGGGAAGACTTTTGTGTGGGTCAAAGAGATAGCCAACATCAGCAAAACCTTTCAAAACACATGTTATTTTGGGATGGGGATAGAGGACGCAGGCCAGTGTTGGCGGCGTTCCTGGTGTGTGACGGGCCGAATCCATCGTCTCTCTGTAGGGATAGAACAAGCCCATATCAATCGTACATCTCAAGTACCGAAAGATATCTTTTACACCAATCCAATGGCGTTGCGTTGGCGCAAAGCTATATCTAGCTAAAAAGTTCACTGCAAATGAGATGTCCGGTCTTGCGCATTGAGCTAAGTACAATATTGTGCCTATTGTACTTAAGCATGGCTCTTTTGCCATTAGCACGTCTTTGTCATCATCATTTGGATGAAGAGGATCCTTTTCAGGATCAAGACTACAGATGATCATGGGGGTGCTTGAAGGTTTGACATTGTCAAAATGCCTAAGCATCTATCAACACGATGCTCAAGTTCCAAACTGAGACATAATCGTGTTCTCCCAAATCCTTCATCTCAAATTCAGATTTCAAGTGTTTAGTGGTTTCCCTTAACTCTTTAAGGGCTTCTAATGAAGATCATGTTCAACATGAACCGCAATAGAATTCGAAACTTGTTATGTAAACACGCGGGCATATCCCTTCCCAATCAAATAGTCACTTTAGTGAACGTTTCAACATTATTATAAATGCGCTCCATGGTCTAGAGCCACTTGACTTGTGTAAATGAAGTTCACCATGAACCTTCATGTACATTCTGTATGTAGATCCCCATAGAGATACGTAGTGACCACATTTGTAAGCTGCATGTTTAGTTATTCGGAAACTACCAAGCTAACAGGGTAGTGGAGTGCAGTGACATCCATTACGAGAGAATATGTCTCATCATAGTTGATTCCAGGGTGTTTTGTGAGAAGCATTGCACCATAAGGCGATATTACTATCTCTTTTTCTTAACACGCTTTCTAACGAATACCCATTAGTCAATAGGTTTTATGTTAGCAGGTGTTGGCATCACTGGCTCAAAAACCTTCATCTTCGTTAGAGAATCCAACTTAACCTGGATCACATCTTTCCATTTATGCCAAATTTCTCTACGTTAGCATTCATTCATCAACGGAACGTGGTTCGATATCATCGGACTCAACAAACTCATACGCAACGAAATGCATAACTACATCATCAATTATGATGGAGTCTTTCTCACATGTCTTATGTACACTAGTGTAATTTTCAAAGAGCTCTATATTCTCAGGAATAGGTTCTGATGTTGAGGCGTCCCCCAACGATAACCATAATCCAGAAGATTATCATGAGACGGATTTTGAGTGTTGATGATCAAAGGATTGGAATGTGTCAAAGTATCCTTCGAACCCACGGGCCTCCCACGCATCCTGGCTGGGGTCATGGCCTATAATGACAGAGTGTCAGTCTCTTTGGCGTTAGCGCCATGCCTACCTCCATGTAGGGTGGCGCTACGTCCTCTCATAGGGACGTCCTTCCTTGTAGGCATATTTGCAGCAGATGTGTGATCTCGTCACTTCAACAAGGATCGAGATGAGACATAGTGGGGATAGATCATGACAATTCCTGTCGTTCCTGCTGAACATTTGTGTTCTTATCTCCCCTTAACGATGGGAAGACTGTCTCATCAAAGTGACAACCCACAAATCTAGCAGTAAGGAGATCGCCTTGCAAGGGCATTAAGTGGCCGACGATTGTTGGAGTCTCAAATCCAACTGAGTTGCCCATTTGTCTGTAAGGATCTATCATAGTGCGCTGTGGCGGCGCAATTGGCACATAAATGGCTCACTCAAATGTGCGTAAGTACGAAATATTTGTACCCAATCACTAGCTGTAATGCAGAGATAGATTGAGTGGTGGTGGGTCGTAGACGAATTAGCATAGTTGTATGCAATATTGCATCACCCCAAGCGGATATAAGGAGATTGGTGCACATTACCAATATCCGGGCTACCATCGTAGTCATTTCCGCTAGACTATTTGGGTGTGTTCATGGGAATAAGATGTCAAACATCAGTCCCATTACAATAACCATCGAAAGTATTCGATGTAAACTCTCTAGCATCATCAAATCCAATTGACTAAATAGGATGATCCGGGGAGTGAGCCCGTTGTCATATGATATGTGCTAGGAGTGTAGCATAAGCAGCATTACAAGCGGACAATGGCACAACACATGACCAGCGTGTTTGCTTGTTAGTCAACATCATGAGATATTTAAACGTCCGCAAGTTGGTTGAACTAGTTCACAGAATCCCCACAGACTCTATGTAAGAACATAATGAGTATTTTCATATCCTTTGTACAGGATGGTCTTAGTCCTAATTTCCCTAAGGAACATGCTTTGTAAAACGAGCAAGAAGCTTTAGAAGCAACCAATGAGGATTTTGGTTGGGCCTGAGCATCTGAAACGCTATTTGAAGCAAAGTTGATGATTGCAGCATCACCTAGGGCGCCATCATCATGATGGACGCCATCCATGGCATCATGGATAGGGACTATGCCAGCCCTAGGCTGGTCGTGGACAATGGCGGTGCCAAAGGGAGCGACAACGGTCACACTAAGTCCAGGAATCAACTTTTGATTCATGCTTTGTTTTGCTCGAGAGAATGGATATCCGTGTGAAGTATTTAGTAAACGGATCATCATATCATGACCAGGATGACCTATCCTATCGTGACAAAATCAATATATGTCTAAATCTATGAGATCTTCTCTCATAACTTTATTGAATTTAATAGCTCGAATAGTGACATAGAGTCCACTAGAGAGACACATAAACTTCTCTAAGATGCACATTTGTTTGCAATTGTTAGATGTATTGCAAAGGAACTCATTTATGTTCTCTATATGCGTTTTCGCATGGAATCCGTTAGCTATTCATAGGTGTGATTTGCCCTAGGAGCGTAGAGAGTTTCTGTGACAGTAATCAAGGTGACATTTGGCAAGGGAAACTTGGGCTATTCCATGTCCTTGAATTAATATTGATGACCCAGCCATCGTAGTCACAAAGTAATATGCTCAGAATCAAAATGAAGTCATAATGAAAAGAACTCAAAAAAAATTTCATAAGCCAACGGAGTACATAATTGTCTCTTAACCATTAGGAGAATCTAATCTAAATGCTAGCTAATGCAAAACAAAAGTAATTGTTTGACTTCTTTCAATAACTCCAAAATAAATATGACCAGGTGAGTAGAGAGATGTAGGTGGAGCAAAGCTCGCTTAAGTACCACTTATCTCAAAACCTTTCTAGACATCATACTCATTTTGGATGAGCCTATGAGAAGAAAAACTAAACCAATGACATTTACTACAAAGTATATGGCAATTGCCTATTACATCTCTTGGAAAATAAAGACTTAAACAGAATTGGTGATCTATTGATCCCAGCTAGATTTGAAGTCTTCAACCCTTCACTCTAGTTCATCTTCTTGATCTTCTTGTTCCACATAGTGAACTTCTCTTGCTTTACAATATGCTTTGTAGGCGATGACTATTTCCACGAGCTCTACAAATGTGTAATACCCCGGAAAAAAATCCAAATTAAATTCCGTGGATTTTTAGAAATGATTTCACGATAGTAGGAGCGAGTACGAAGCTTGGAGAAGTTGTGGAATTAGTTCGAACGATTTTATTTTCGAAAACGAACGTTTTTAGGGGGTCAACAAAGTTGACTTTTTATACGTTCAAAATTTGGGAAAACTTCCTTCATGAAAGTTGTAGAGCTCGTCGATACGAGTTCGTGGACATGTGGAACGCATTATTCGGAGTTCGTATGATTAAGTTATGAATATTTGAAAATTGGGAATTTTCTATAAATAGGAAAAATTTCTGATTTATTCATTAAGGACGAAACTTTTCTGTTTTTGCGGAATAGTCCCCCGGACTCTCTCTCTCTCTCGATCGAAAACCCTCAGACCCGGCGGGTCGAGCTCGACCCGACCCGGCTTTTTCACCACCCTCCGGCCACCTCCAGCTCAGGACCCGGCGCCTGCCGAACTCGCCGCCGCACGCCCAGTCGCCTGGTGGTGTCATCTTGCTCCGCCGCTGCCCCCAGAAGTGGATCGAAGCCCCCCCGAAGCTAGAACCCGACCTGACCGGAAAACCACTTTTCCGGCGTTGCATGGGCCGATCGTTCCCATTTTCGTGATCTCCTCTTCATGCTGATCATCCCCATGTAAGCCTTTCATCAAGATTTTGTGTATAGAACGCTAGATCATGGTTTGACTTTTTCGACGTCCCTGATTTAATCTGAAATCTGATCAGACGCACGAGATTAATCCAACTTCAACGCTTGATCTAGGACGATCTAGGCCAAACCAGACTTAGCTCCAGGTATGAAAGTCGACCACCCTTTCATTTTGAACCAGTTTGTAGTTGGTCACTTTGCCATCTGAGGTGGTTGACCGGCGTTGACCGCCGCGTTGACCGCCCACTGACCACCGCTTGTGGCGGCGCATCAGACCATATTTCGAGTTTTCATTATCTAGGCGATGATCTATGCATCCATACGAGCGTTTTGATATATAACATGGTCATGTTAGAAAAAGTTGATAAATAGTGGATTTACGTTTTGACGTTACTATTTAACGTTTTTACGTTTATCTTCGGTTTACGATCTGTGAAGATCTGACCATCGGTTTTGCTTCAATTTTGGATATGTTGATCGTATGACTGTCCCGGTGACTTTGTGAGGTCACGGGCGAAGATCCGACCGTTGGATCTTCGTATAATTGAGAAATAGTGATTCGGAAGGCGATTCGTGAGAATCTGACCGTCGGATTTTCATATAATTTTATGGAGATGTTTGTTAGAGTGATTCAAGAAGATCTGAGTCTTCGTGATAATTTTGGAGGATGATCCTAAAGGCGATCCGTGAGGATCCGACCGTTGGATCATCATTAAATTCAGATCCGACCGTTGGATCATCGTATAATTTCGATCTGACCGTTGGATCATCATTAAAATTAGAATCCGACCGTGGGTTTCCGTATATGTGTGCTTTTGAGTTGTTGGCTAAGTTAAGATCATTATTGGATTAGGTGATCGATGGATTTATTTGGCGGACGATTCGTGAGATTGTTAATGGAGCTGTTAAGAAGACGCAGCTGGATTAGAGGTGAGTAAACCTCACGTGGTTCATATTACGAACCCAATATAATTAATTGCTTTATTTTGCAATCATATGAACTATAGTTGGTATTAATGGGCATTCCTGTGTGAATGTCTATCTATATATATATTATTTATGTGAAATAATATGTATTGTTGAAATTGTGAGATATTATGTACTGTTATGGTTGTGTTGAGTTTATTGTTGAAAAGCAACAATATTGTGAGAGGTATTAAATTTATTGTTGAGAAACAATAAATTGTTGATTTGTTGAGATATATTGATCTGTGGAGATCAATAGGTCACGGGGGTGACCATGGCATCTATTAGTGAACCACGCCCTTGTACCGGGTAGGTGGAAACTAATAGCATTAAATCGTGAACCACGCCCTCGCGCCGGGTAGGTGGAAACGATCAGTTAGAGCTCTAGTCTGTCTGCCAAATGTTGAGTGATCTTATGAGGGTAACGGGGAGTGACTCATAAGTGTATAATATTTATATATATATATATTTATATATATAAGAGAGTGAGAAAGTGAAGTGGTTTTGTGGTGATCATTGTAATTGTGATGTTTCTACATTTCTATACTTGAGTTAAAGGAAATGTATTTTATTAAATCAACAGTTCTTTCTTGTTTACTCATACTGGCTGTAAAAAGCTTACCGGGTTTTGTGTTGTTGCAACTCCCGGTACACTATTCAAATTGTGTAGCGGGTAATCCTACAGGACAGGAGAACCAGGACGGTGATCGTGCGGTTAGAGCAATTGTTAGAGTTTTACAGCAATTGTACGTTGTGAGGTGTGTTATGCTCATTTGAGCTTTACAATATTGCTTGTGAGAGTGAATTGTAATAATGAACTCGAAGTTTCGAGATTTGGATTTTGTAATTGTAATTATTCATGTTTCGGATTTGAATTTATTATTCAAAATTCGGGGCGTGACAGTTTGGTATCAGAGCGTAAGGTACATATTTGGTGATAATCAGTACTCCCCGAGTGATGGCCCGTCTGCAGCGGATCCCCATCATATACTCTTCGGTACTGGTATAATCATTGGGTATGTCTTAGTATGGGGTCTAGACAGCGTGTATGTCTGTAGGACGGTAGAGTTGTCTTCTAAGTTCGTATTAGAATAAATTTAGTTTCCGCAGGTTGTAATCTTCGAGGAATAGAGACCTCTAGATTTAACTCTGATGAGTCGGTGAGATTTGTTTTATGGAAGTGAGGTCCTTTTGGATGTTGAAGTGTTGGTTGAAGGCATGATGTTGACCTATGCACGTACCTAGTGTGGATACGAGTATGAATTGTTATAAATTTTGTCTTCTTAAGTTGGACGTACAGACGTTTGGATGGGATGTACGTATCAAGGATTAAATATCTTGTTTTGTAATGAGATGTCCTTGTGGAGTTTGTTAGTAGGGTTGAGGTTAGGAAAGAAATTATTGTGGTTACTTCTTCCTTGTGCTTGTAAGTTGTTAAGCAGGGTTTAAGGTGCGAGACAAGAATTTTATTTTGTGCTCGATGGTTAGAGATGAGAGACCATTGTTTTGGGTTGTCGTTGAGTACTATAATTCCTTCAGAATCAGGATTGTTGGTAGAATTGGAATTAGTAGTAGTTTTGGTGATTCAGAATTTGAATTGAGTTCGTGAGATATGTCTTATATACGTGGTTGATGTTGCTTGCATCATTTTGGAACGATACGTTACGATTCACAAGGAAAACTGGATTTGAAATTTATTCATTTGAACACCATGGGTTGATGACCTGACCGTGACTTGTGAATATAGTTTTGTTCAAGTGAATGAAATTGAATTTTGTGGCCTTTGTGTGGTGAACTAGTTTTCTTAAGTGTTGGATCGTAGTATGGAGATGGACTGCAGTGAATTTGAGGTTGTTTGTATTTTAAGTTTAAGTAGGCGGGACACTTAAAGTTTTGAAATGGAGTTTGATCTTGGTCGGTAAATAATGGGGAGATTTAGAGTCAACTCTCTGTAAATGTTATTAGATGAGGGTGTGTTTCTGTGGTGATGGATTTTAGGAGAAATGGTTAAGTGCAATTTTGGGTATTGATTTTAGTGACTTTGTTAGGTATCCATAGTGGTTCAAGTGAATTACTATGTGATATGGAGTTTGATTCGATTTCTGAATCGCTAAATGTTAGGGATTGAATTGTGGTGAGTTTTTGTTGAAACAATTGATAGATGGAATTATCGAGATTCTATAAGAGTGGTAAGAGTAACTCTAAAAACGTGGGTTTTTCCTAGCTAACTCAGGATGTGTTTAGCTTTATAAATCCCTAATCCTATCGATGCAATTGTTGTGTTTGGTTTGACTCAGAGGATCCTAGCTAGACCTCGATGCGACTTAATTGATTGTTGGATTCTTTTTGAGTGATTGTTTTTATTGAATCATTATGAAAGATGTGTGCAGTAGAGTTGTTTATGGTTTTGAAAATAGTATTGGGTGACCAAGGTTCGATCCTTGGTGTTGTCGTTGGTTAAACAAAAAGAAAAGAAAACATGCACACCATCTTATTGATTTTATATTACAAAAAAAAAAAAAGGAAAACGAGGACTATGCTATGCTAAGCCTAGTCAGCAGCTCCGGATGGATTGAGGCTGAGCTCAAGAGAAACGTTAGAGCCACTGTTGTAACCGCCTGAGCCACCAGAATAGTAACCAAATACGTGTCACGCCCCGAATTTTGAATAATCAATTCAAATCCGAAACATGAATAATAACAAATTACAACTAACATCCTGAATTTTTTTCTCACAAACAACCACACTTCACAACTCTCAAATTTACAATAACCCAAATCCTCAAGTTATTTATTACAGCACACTCCCACCAAATCAAATTGTAATGCTCAAATGAGCTTAACTCGCCTCACTATTACAATTGCTGTAAAACTATAACCATTGCTCTAACCGCACGATCACCGTCCTGGTTCTCCTGTCCTGTAGGATTACCCGCTACACAATTTGAATAGTGTACCGGGAGTTGCAACAACACAAAACCCGGTAAGCTTTTTACAGCCAGTATGAGTAAACAAGAAAGAACTGTTGATTTATTAAATTACAATTCAAGTAAAATTCAACAGTATTACGTCTGCAAAGAGACATCAAACCACTCATGGAAAACCACAAGGAATACATTTTCACAATCCTCAAATCACAATACACCACACTGGTCCTGCAAACACCCAACCCACATAACACCACTCTGGTCCATCCCAATAACACGTTAGAGCTCTAACTGCCTCGTTACCTCTGACACCTTGGCCTAGGGTCAAGCAACGGCAAAAATACTTCGGTTAACACTATAACCGTCGCGCTTTGGACATCCCCATCCTCAGCACCATATACTTCGGTTAATAATAAACCGTCGCACTTTGGACATCCCCGTCCTCGGTACACAACTTCGGTTAATAATAAACCGTCGCACTTTGGACATCCCCGTCCTCAGTACACAACTTCGGTTAATAATAAACCGTCGCACTTTGGACATCCCCGTCCTCAGTACACAAACACTCCGGTTATCCATAACCGTCAAACTTCGGACACCTCGTCCTCAGAATCCTACATTCTCCAACTCTATACATACTCCAATGTAAATCATGAATATTAACAAGAACTCATCAATCATGATCATCACATATAAATATGATAAGTCAAATTTCAAACCATAATAAATAAATCATCACAATTCCACACTCTTCAATGTCACACCATTCCACATATAATCACGTAATTATATATATATATACGTAATCACCCACTCAGGAATGACCACTAATACCAACTATAGTTCACACAAGAAAATCATGAAATTCATTTTGTATAATTAAATCATTTTACTTACCTATGGACCGTAGTTGATCAAGTCCATATGATTTAAAACAAATATTTATTCCATAAATATTTTCACACAATTACTACAGAAAATAAAGTAATTAAAGGTACTCGGTTCGTAATATGAACCACGTGAGGTTTACTCACCTCTAAATTCCCGCTGCGTCTTCTTAACAGCTCAAAACAACGATCCGAAATCGTTCACCAATCAATCCATCAACCACCTAGTCAAACACGATCTTAACTTAGCAATCATTCATAAACCACACATATACAGAAATCCAACGGTCGGATCGAAATTATATGATGATCCAACGGTCGGATCCTCACGGATCGCCCTTAGGATCATCCTCCAATATTATCACGAAGATCCAACGGTCAGATCTTCTCGAATCATCCTTACAAACATCTCCACAAAATTATATGAAAATCTGACGGTCGGATTCTCACGAATCGCCTTCCGAATCACCATTTCTCAATTATACGAAGATCCAACGGTCGGATCTTCGCCCATGACCACACAAAGCCACTGGGACAGTCATAAGATCATCATAACAAAACTACAAGTCCATCTGACGGTCCTAACTTCACATATTACGAATCAAACGATCGAAATCGATCGAAACGTAAAAATTCATAACTTAATCATATGATATCCAAAAATTGCGTATAATATATCAAAATGATCGTATTGAAATATAGAATCTGAAAATGTACAGAAACCATATTTTTGATCCCCGGAGGTGGCCGGAAAGGGCCGCCGGAGTTAGTGGCAGAGCCGCCGCCGACCACCACCAATGGTGTCGGGGCCGGGCTGCTCTTCTTCCTCTCATCATGCTTAACAACTTTCATAACTAGCACGAAGTCTGAAAATGACCGGAAGGGGTCGAAAATTACCTTGAACAGTATGAAGGTGGCCGGAATTTTCCAGAAACCGGCGAGAAACTGCAGAAAACGGCGAGCTCCAATTCGACGTAAAAACGTCAATTTAAGGCTTCGATTCCTTCTGAAGAGTTGTTAAGAAACTCAAGAAGAACTCACTGGTTCAAGAAGTACAGAAAAATATGGTCTGTAGCTCGAGATATACCGATCGAAAGCTTCGGTGGTCGGAAAAATTCCAGAATTTTGCAGAATCCGGCAAGGCTTGATTTCGACGTCAAAACTTCAATTTCAGGCTTCGATTCCTTCTAGAGAGTTGTTCAGAAACTCAAGGTGAGTTTACCAGTTCAAGAATCACTCGAAACGAAGCTCCACAGCTTGAGATATCTGGATCGAAAGTTCCGTTCGATCTAGCTCGGGGTTGACTTCAGCAGCTGCTACGAGCCGCGCCGCCGTGCAAGGGTGCTTCTGGGAGTTTCAGAAGGTTGAGACGAACCTGAGGATGGAGTTTGGCAAGGATTGGTGGCTTGTAGCTCGAGTTATCAAGCTCGGGACCAAATCGGGTTAAACCGGCCTCGTGCTCCACCGCCGTGTACGGCTCACGAGACGGCCAAAAGATACCACCGGCAGCTGCGCAAGGAAGAGGTGAAGGCGTAGGACGTGGTCCGGTGTCATTTGGTGGTCTGTGGTGCTAGAGAGAGATTGGAGAAACCGTGCTCTGTTTGTTGCTGGGTTCGGCCGACAGAGAGAGTGAGAGTGTGAGTGAGAGAGAGGGAGAGTGTGAGTGTCGGTCGATCACAATCAACTCAATCAGTAACCCTACTAATTAAGCATAATCATTAAAGGTAAAGCATCAAAATCATGAAAGTAAAAGCAATGTTGTTTTGCTTTGATTAAAAGAAATGGGTTATTACAATCTACCCTCCTTAAAGGAATTTCGTCCCGAAATTCAAGTACCCAATTCCACAAAGAGCTGTGGATACTTCACTCTCATGTCAGACTCTAACTCCCATGATGCATTACCCTCGTCATGATGACTCCACAGCACCTTCACAAGATTAACCTCCTTCCTACAAAGCTTCTTCGTACACCTATCTAAGATACGAACAGTTCTAACCACAAAGGTCATATCCTAATGGTAACTAAATCAATTCATCACTTCACAAATCACCACAAGTTCTCCATAACAAGAAATCACAGGCTAGAGTTTAACTACCAACATTAGCCAAATCTCAAGCACACAAATCAATGTGCAAAAACATTGCTTCCCTAAATCAAGAATTTATAAAATCCAAACACTTCCACAACGTCTTCTTATTCATTATGGGCCACCTGGGCCTTCTTGTGGGCTCTGGGAGGGTCCACTAATCCGCGTTACTCCCAGTAATGATGGCTTGGGCTTGCCCAATCCTTGGGCTAAGCATTTGAACCGGCCATTTGGGCCGAAGGAACCGAACCATCCACATTTCGAACCGGCCCGAAACAATTTGGGTTTAACATTTGGGCCTACCATTCGGCCGAACAATTGGGCTTACTATTTGGGCCTACCAATCGGCCCACCAACTTTCAGCTCGACTACGGTATGAAATTGTACATACCGTATATACGTATGCATACCGTACAGACCGTATATATGTATGTATACCGTACAACTGTATATACGTATGCATACCGTACAGACCATATATACGTATGCATACCGTACAAACCGTATATGCGTCCGTATATCAAGCATATACGGGATCCAAAAATATTTGTAGGAGGTAAGGTTCGAACTCCAGACCCCCTAAACCAATGCTTCTCTCCCAACCACTGAAGCAAGAGCTGCTTTCATTAATAGAAGCACACGCGTTATATTTATTATGTCCTAAGCGAACATAAATAAAATATATCAGGAGGCAAGTCTCGAACTCCCGACCCTTTAAACCAATGCCTCGCTCCCAACCACTGAAGCAAGAGCTGCCTTCATTAATATATGCTCACGTGTTATATTTATTATGTCATAAGCGACATAAATAAAATAACGGGGGAGGCAAGGTTCGAAACCTCAACCTGCCGCACGAAACCTTTGTCCCCCAACCACTGGAGCACAAGCTGTGCTTAATATAATGTGTACAAATGTTATACTTATTATGTCATAAGCGAACATAATAATAATAAACGAGAGGCAAGGTTCGAACCTCTGACCTCTTGTACAAGAGCTTTGCTCTTCAACCACTAGAGCACCAGCTGCTCTCGTTACTATCCATGCAACTTCTTTTATTTATTCTATCATAAGCGATAGAATAACAACAAACTGTCGGTACACTCCACGTGCCACGACACGTCTCTTCCGTGATTTACGGAAAACAAATCACTTTCGGCTAAAGCTGTCTGCCACAGCGTCTCGAGATTCGGCCTGTCCTCTTACGCGCTCAACACGCGCCAACAGCTTTTCCGGGTTTCGGGGCGACTTTAATCCAACGCGTGGATTCAAATTCTGAGGTCGTTCATCCAACGGTGGAGATCTGCTCACCTTGTTCTATAAATAGGTGCATTCTGGAGATGCGACTGTTCACTCCAAAGGAAAAGAAATTTTCTTCCGAGCTCAAGCCTTTCTCTCTCAACTCTTCAGCCTTTCTCTTCTCAAATCCCCAGTTATTCACTCTCAGATCTTCAATCTTTTCCTCCAATTCTTCAATCCTTCTTTCTCAGATCTTTTCTTCCATTTGAAGATTCGATTTCATCTTTCCTCTGAGAATCTCAGATCTCCAATCACCAGTTCAACAACTCCAATCCTTCTAACAAAATCTCCCTCAAACACTAAACCATGTATTCCTCGATATTCACATCCTCTCACCCCATGACCCAAGAGCCACAAACTCTGCAACTAATGGAGCTCCAAACCCCGCAACAAATGGAACTACAACAACAGCAACCAACAGAGGAGGGAGGAAACACCCAAGCAGCCGGGAGTAGTGCCAACATGGATTTCTGGCGAAGCCGTACCAGATGGATTCCTACTCCAGAACAAATAAGAATCCTCAAGGATCTTTACTACGTCAAGGGATTTAAGTGCCCATCTACAGAGCACATTCACGAGATCTGCCTCCAGCTGAACCAGTATGGACATGTTGAGGGTAAGAACATTTACTTTTGGTTCCAGAACGTCAGGGCTCGAGAGAAGAAGATGAATAGGTGTAATCAGGCTGCTCCAGTGCCCATGGAAACTAGTTCTCTTGGTACTGGTGGATCCATTGATCTCAATTTTGGGTCCACTGGTTCTACTGGTGCAGGTGGATCCATCGACATCAATTTTGGGCCAGCTGGTGGATCCATTGACATCAATTTTGGGTCCACTAGTTCTACTGATGATGGTAGATCCATTGATCTCAACTTTGGTTCCACCTATTCTACTGGTAATGAAGGATTTCTTGATTTAAATTTTGTTTCATATTCTTTCTCACACTTCAACACTAATACCAGTACAACTCTTTTGGCACAACAGGAGGACAAACATCCCTGCAACAACGAGGAGGAGATCGCCAGGAGGTTCAAACTCTTCCTCTGTTCCCCGTGCACGGCGAGGACGTCTTTGGTAACCTGAAGACTACTTCCGAGGAAGGTAGCGCATTTGGTTACTATTCTGGTGGCTCAGGCGGTTACCACAGTGGCTCAAACGTTTCTCTTGAGCTCAGCCTCAACCCATCCGGAGCTGCTGACTAGGCTTAGTATAGAATAGTCCTCGTTTCCCTTTTTGTAATATAAAATCAATAAGATTGTGTGCATGTTTTCTTTTCTTTTTGTTTAACCAACAATAACACCAAGGATCGAACCTTGGTCACTCAATACTCTTTTCAAAACCATCGAGAACTCTGCTGCACACATCTTTCAAAATGATTTATCACAAACAATCATTCAAAACCTAGCAATCAATTAAGTCACACAGAGGTCAAGCTAGTATCCTCTGAGTCAAACCAAACACAATAATTTCGTCGCTAGAATTAGGGATAAATAAAGCTAAACACTTCCTGAGTTAGCTAGGAAAAACCAACATTTTTAGAGTTACACTTACAACTCTAAAAAAAATCTCGATCATTCCATCTATCAATTGCTTCAACAAGCAATATGTACCATCTTAGCATCCACTAATCGATACTGGTACAACACTCAGTATCTCACCCACGAATCACCTCACTGCTCATTTGGTGGTAAGTCAACATCTAGTGGGTCAAAATTCTGTGATTATAGCACTTCACACTAACCACGTCATAATCCATAATCTGTCCTCACAACAGTATCTAGCCTCACAACAATAGTCAGTGAAGCAGCACTCCACAATAATTTCCAATACCATCCGCAGACCTCAAACCACACCCCGACATTTAGCTAATATATAGTAGCTATCCTAAACACCAAACAACTGTGCATGAATGAATGCTCCATTATAACACAATTCCATCACTAAGCAACCAATAACTGCTAAGTATTCTTCAACTCAAAACATCTGCATATCCAACTAATGGAAAGTATCACAACTACTAGTCAAATACTCGTAACGACTTTAGATACAAGCATTGGTCAAACACCATGACCCCAACAACCAACGACTACAATGCACATAAGGATACTGTTTTTCGTGAAAACCATCCTCAATAACTCCACCAGAGTTTAATCCAAAGGTTCCCATTCCTCAAAGGTTATAACTCAAAGAAGCTACACAAACTCCACCACTTCACTTACAAAGTCAACCTATGCCATGATCACTTAACATACTACCCTTATTAAAGGTAACATAAGTATCTCCCAAATTACATCACTACACTCGAACACCAATATAGTCTTGAGAATTCTGTCTCATAATCTCTCACACTCCTATCATCTTGAGTTGGTGAGATCAATTCTCTTTTCAACTATTCCTAGGGTCTCAATCTCTTTCACCATTTCAACCCAAGAATAACATCCATCACATCAACTACAGGTAGACTAGGCAACTCAACCTCTAATGCCTCCACCTCATCCTCAACTGTCTCCATAGAAAGATCCTGTCCCTACATCAGACTCGACCTCTACCTCACCGACTCATCAGAGTTAAATCCAGAGGTTCCTATTCCTCGAAGATCACAACTCGCGGAAACTAAACTTATTCTAATACGAACTTAGTAGACAACTCTACCGTCCTACGGACTTACACGTTGTCTAGACCCCATACTAAGACATACCCAATGATTATACCAGTACCGAAGAGTATATGATGGGGATCCGCTGCAGACGGGCCATCACTCGGGAGGTACTGATTATCACCAAATATGTACCTTACGCTCTGATACCAAACTGTCACGCCCCGAATTTTGAATAATCAATTCAAATCCGAAACATGAATAATAACAAATTACAACTAACATCCTGAATTTTTTTCTCACAAACAACCACACTTCACAACTCTCAAATTTACAATAACCCAAATCCTCAAGTTATTTATTACAGCACACTCCCACCAAATCAAATTGTAATGCTCAAATGAGCTTAACTCGCCTCACTATTACAATTGCTGTAAAACTATAACCATTGCTCTAACCGCACGATCACCGTCCTGGTTCTCCTGTCCTGTAGGATTACC